>NC_066552.1:13145422-13172922 GCF_024679095.1 Eriocheir sinensis
CCATGGGTAGTTTTATGACCCTGGTGGCAGTCTGACCTTTCTTGTGCACCATGAACCTAAGAAACACATATTTGACATGGCTTTCGTAGGAGTTCTAGGCATTTACAGGGGGTAGTTTTATGACCCTGGTGGTAGTGTGACCCTTCTTCTGTACCATGAATCTAAGAAACACATATTTGACAAGGCTTTCGTAGGAGTTCTAGGCATTTTCAGGGGTAGTTTTATGACCCTGGTGGCAGTCTGACCTTTCTTGTGTACCATGAACCTAAGAAACACATATTTGACAAGGCTTTCGTAGGAGTTCTAGGCATTTTCAGGGGGTAGTTTTATGACCCTGGTGGTAGTCTGACCCTTCTTCTGTACCATGAATCTAAGAAACACATATTTGACAAGGCTTTCGTAGGAGTTCTAGGCATTTTCAGGGGTAGTTTTATGACCCTGGTGGTAGTCTGACCCTTCTGTGCCATGAGCCTAAGGAAACACTCATTAGAATCCGATTAATCTCCTTTGTTGCCTTGGGAATTAGTTGCTATGGGATCCAAAAACGTTTAAGAAAATGGGCCTACGAGATTTTGATGTAGATTCTAATCCTCTTTGTGTGGGGGGCTTAGAATTGGAACCTGTATCTGAAGTGGTCTCAAGGTATTCAGTGGCTTATGTGTGGGGTTGATTTAAGGTTACGTTGGGGCTTGGTAAGGGGATCCGATTCCTTGTTAGGAGGTTGTAATGTATTCGGAACTCTTGTGTCTGGGGTTGAGTAGTCTGTTTGGGCCTCGAAGAAGGGATTTATATATTTATTTATTTATAGAAGTTGACGTGTTGTTCAGAAATTTGTATATGTGTGGTGATTTTGTTGTTGTTTGTGTGTGGGTTTTGGGGTATATGTCTGTGTGTGTGTGTGTGTGTGTGTGTGTGTGTGTGTGTGTGTGTGTGTGTGTGTGTGTGTGTGCGTGTGATCTCGTGAAATACTGTTTTGTGTGGGAGAGAAAAAAAAATATATAATCGATTTTTTTTCTTTTTTTTCTCTTCTCGAATGTTTAGTTATTAATTCTTTCTTTCTTTCTCCCTT
This sequence comes from Eriocheir sinensis, assembly GCF_024679095.1. Lineage (NCBI taxonomy): Eukaryota > Metazoa > Arthropoda > Malacostraca > Decapoda > Varunidae > Eriocheir > Eriocheir sinensis. The sequence goes on from NC_066552.1 coordinate 13,146,492, forward strand.
TCTGTCTATCTATCTATCTATCATGTGTTGAGTTTTAATATATGTGGTGTTGGTGGTGGTGGTGATGGTGATGATGATGGTGTTGAAATAGGTGGTGGTGGTGGTGGTGGTGGTGATGGTGGTGTTGAAATAAGTAGATAAAGTAATGATTTTGATAGACATTCCGCTCTCTATCTATCTATCTATCTATCTATAGGCACTCGACCCTTCCATCCATTGTTCAGTCATGCGTTGAGCGAAGACAAACGAGGATCATTACTCTGAATCACGCCTCTTTAACGGGCCTGATTTGTAGGCTCCGATCCCATTTAGAGAGTGTTAATGCAGTGACAGGGGATTGGAACCTTTATCATGGAGTTGGAATCTATAATAGGGGATTGGGACTGAGTATAGGGGATTGGGACCTTCATAGTGTGTTGATTTAGTGATACAGGGTTGGAATCTGTATAAAGAGAGGTGATTTAGTGATAGACGATTCGAATTTAAAGATAGAAGTGAAATTTAAGTGAAAGAAATGAAAAGACGAGAATTATAAGTGTTTTGGAAGATAAGAGAAACAGCAGAAAAGAAGATAGAAGAGAAGGAAAAGATAATACAACAAAGAGAAACTGAATACCAAGTAAAAATAGAAAAAGCGATAAAAGAATAAAAAAGAAAAGGGAATAAATATAGAAGAAGGGAAGTAAGAAAGAGGAACAGAGAAAGCCAAAAAAAAAGACAAATGAAGACAGAAAAACGAGAGGAAAACAAGACAAAACAGAAGACAACTCCACACTTAAAACAACACAGCAGGCAGCGAAAGGCGTCTCGTGTGACCTTTTCAGCCGCGCACGAGAGATTTTAAAAGTAGCGAAAGAACAGCTGATTAACATTGAAATCAGTCCATCCTTAATGTCGTGTGTCCAGCCCTCCCTCCTCTCTCCCTCCCCTCTCTCTTCCTCCCTCTCCTTCTCTCCCCTTCCCTCTCCCTCCCTCTTTCTCTCCCTCCCTCTCTTCCTTCCTCTCTCTCCCTCTCTCCCTCCCTCTCTTCCTTCCTCTCTCTCCCTCTCTCCCTCCCTCTCTTCTCTCCTTCTCTCCCTCTTCTCCTTCCTCTCCCTCCCTCCCTCCTCTAACACAACCTTCTGCTCTTAATGCCAATCCCATGTGTGTGTGTGTGTGTGTGTGTGTGTGTGCGTGTTGTCAGCGGGGCGGAGAACACATCCTAAATTATTGACGAGGATGAAAAGGCCGGCATAGCGGAGAACCAAGAGAGAGAAGAAAAAAAATTGAGCAGGTGGAGATTAAAATGTGATGCCGTTGGTTGAAAAGATGAAAACAAATGGAGTTGAAAGAGTAATGGATGGAGTTGAAAGTATAATACTGTGTGATAGAAAAGAAGAAAGCGAAGGAATTGAAAGTATTGAAGGCGTTTGAAGGAAGAGAAACAGAGAGATGGAGTTCAAAGTTCAATGACGTTTGGAAAAGAAAACTAAGAAAAAGGTAAAGTTGAAAGAGTAATGGAGTATGGAAAAGAGGAAGAAATAGATGGAATTGAAAGTATTAAAGGCGTTTGAAGGAAGAGAAACAGAGAGATGGTGTCCAAAGTTTAATGACGTTTGGAAAAGAAAACTAAGAAAAGGTAAAGTTGAAAGAGTATTGGAGTATGGAGAAGAAAAAGAAATAGATGGAATTGAAGGAGTAAAGACGTTTTAAAGAAAGGAGAAACGGGACAGGCGTAGAATGAAAGAGTGAAAGAGATGAAGCTAAGACTATATAATGACGTTGAAAGAAAGAAGAAAAAAAGAAAAACACAGGTGGAGATTGAAGTTAAAGTGTGGTGGCGTGTGAAAAAATGCTTAGTCGGTTTTGTGGTTCTTTCTCTCTCTCTAATGCCGTTGGAAGAAAGGAGAAAAAAAAATAACAGGTGGAGATGAAAGTCTGATGGCGTGTTAAAAAATAATAGTTGGTTTTATAGTTCACTCGCTCCATCTGTCAAGCTCTTCCGGTGTGTGGCTTTTTATCATGAATAGTTTAGAATGGAGGTGTTTGAAGGTTAGAAAGGAGAAAACTGTTAGTAGAAAGAGGAGAAAAAAAGGACTGAAAAGCGTAGAGATTGGAAACGAGAAAGATTGTAGACAGTTTAGGTTTAGAGGAAGACGTTCAGAGCTTGCATAGAAGGTTAGGAGATTAAGAAGGAAGTTAATATTATAGAGATTAAAAACGAAAAAGAAAATAAGCCATAGAGTTTAGGAAGATAGACGATTATAGTAGAGTTTGTGTAGGAGGTTACGAGATTAAGAAGAAAATTAAACAGATTAGAAAGAAAGAAGTTAATATTATAGAGATTGATAACAAGAGGAATAAAGGAAGGAAATGAACAAGAAGTAGAAAATAGAAATAATAATAAAAAAACGAATGGAAAAGTAAAAACGCTAAAACAAGAAAGAAAAACAAACATTCGCAAAAAGCTTTCGAGTTTGTACCACGATAAAAAAAAAAGTATTGACTCGTGGAAGTATAAAGTTTAGAGAGAGAGAGTAATGAAGAGGATTGAAAAAGAATAATAAATGAAGTTGTGAAAAGTTCAGGCGAGCGTGTTTTTTTTTTTTTCCAGTGTTTTGGGTAAAGGTGAAATTACGCTGTGTGTTTGTCTTTTGTTTTTGTTTTGCTTTTGTTTTTGTAAGTTCGTGGAAAAGTGAAGTAAGTGAGAAGGAATACGAGGAAGAAAACGCGAGAGAAAGAAAGCAAGATGGAAAAAGTAGAAGAAAAGTAAAGAAAATGAATGAAAACAAAAGAAAAAAATGCGAGTTGGAAAGTTAGAAAAAAATACGAGAAATAAAGTTGAAAAAGGATAAAATAAAAGTTCGGAAAATGGACAGTCAAATAAAAATAAGAAACAGGAAACGTTAGGAAATAGGGAATAATAGGTAGGAAATAGGAAAAATAGTTAAAACTAATACAAAAAACAAGCTTAAACCAGAACCCCCAAGGAAAATAATATAGAAAAAACACGAAAAAAAACTAGAATAGAGGAAAAACACATGAAAAAAACTATCTTAGGAAAAACACACATTCCGGAAAACAACCCAGATTCGAGAACGCCCCCCTTAAGCGCAACGCCCCCTGTATAGGTTGGTTGGAGCCGCTGCTAGACCGCATCGGGCGAAACTGGACCTCCGCCGTGACACCCGTGATAGACGTGATTAGCGATGACTCCCTCGAATACACCTACAGCTCCTTCGTGGCCGTGGGGGGATTTGACTGGAATCTTCAGGTAGAACTGTGTCTTTTTCTCTAACTCTCTCTCTCTCTCTCTCTCTCTCTCTCTCTCTCTCTCTCTCTCTCTCTCTCTCTCTCTCTCTCTCTCTCTCTCTCTCTCTCTCTCTCTCTCTCTCTCTCTCTCTCTCTCTCTCTCACTTTTTTTTTCTTTCCCCTCCATTTTCGTTTCCTCTTTCTCTCTTTCTCTATGTCTTTCCTTCTCTCGTTTTCTCTTTCTCTCGCTTTCTCTCTCTCTCTCTCTCTCTCTCTCTCTCTCTCTCTCTCTCTCTCTCTCTCTCTCTCTCTCTCTCTCTCTCTCTCTCTCTCTCTCTCTCTCTCTCTCTCTCTCTCTCCTCTTCTCTTTCTCTTCCTTTAGCATCATTTTCTTTCTTTCTATTATCTTTTTATTGCTTTCTTGCCTTCTCTCTCTCTCTCTTCCTCTCTCTCACTCTTTCTCTCCCTTTCTCTCTCTCTCTCTCCCTCGTGCCTAAAACCCGTTCACAGCAACCTTTATTTCCTCTTCTCTCCCTCCTCAATTTCCCTTCCCCGTTTCCTCCTCCTCCTCCTCCTCCTCCTCCTCCTCCTTCAATTTCCTCCGCCCTTCCTTCCCCTTCCTCGCTCTATTTCCCATCGCTTCCCTTCATCTCCTTCCCATCTTCTACTTTTTTTTCTTTATTCTTTTCATTTTATTCCTTGTTCTTCTTCTTCTTCTTCTTCTTCTTCATTTCTTCTTCTTCTTCTTCTTATTATTATTATTATGATTTTCCTCTCTAATTTCACTTGTTTAATGGGTCTTTTTTTTTTAACACACACACACACACACACACACAGTTTATGGTTACGTTCCCTTATTTCGGTTCGGCCTAATTTTGCGTTATTTTTAGTTCGTTATTAAATGCGTAAGTAGGAGTTTTTTGCGTTTTGTAAATATATTCGGGTTTTTTATTTTCCTTATTATTGTTGTTATTGTTGTTATTATTATCATTATTCTCTTCTTCCTCCTCCTCTTCTTCTTTTTCTTACTCTTTTATTCTTCATTTTTTTCTATATTTTTCTTTTCTCCACCTCTTCCTCTCCTTAACCTTTTTCCTCCTCTTCCTTGTCTTTTTCTTCTTCCTTTTCTTCCTCTTATTCATTTTCTTCCTCGTAGTTAGACTCTCATATGATTGTTTTCCTAGTATTGTTGTATTCCTATTTCTCCTTAATATAAAGTACGCAATGTAACTGTAGATGCTCATTTGTTTCCTTGGCTGGTATATTGTATGGTGTATTTCTTACGTTGGTATCCCTGTTTTTTTCATATATGTAGAAATTAAGTTGGAATGGAAGCTTTCGATATATATTTTTTCTATTTTATTTGTATTTTTTGGGATATAACTTTTTTTTCACATATATATAGAACCTAAGTTGGAATGATCGATATTTTTGGGTATAATGTGATTTTTTTTCATTCCCAGCTTGTTTTTTTATATATCTATTGTATTTTTATCATTTTGTCTATATATCTTTTATCTTCTACCTCTCTATCTAAACCACAATATCACAAGTTGGAATGATCGATATTTTTGGGTGTAATGGTATTTTATTTTCATTCCCAGCTTGGTTTTTTTTATATATATATCTATTGTATTTTTATCATTTTGTCTATATATCTTTTATCTTCTACCTCTCTATCTAAACCACAATATCACAAGTTGGAATGATCGATGTTGTTTTTTGGTGTAATGTGATTTTATTTTCATTACCAGTCTTTGTTTTTTTATATATATCTGATTGTATTTTTATCCGTTTTCAATATATCTTTTATCTTCTAACTAAAGCACAATATCACGAGCTGGTTTATTTCAGCACTCAATAATTTTTCGTATTTAATTTTTTTTCCTATATGACTTTTTTGGTATGATTTTTGGATGATGTTTCTGGTCAATGCTGATGATTTTTTTATTTATTATTTTGATCCGTATGTATAATGTGATGTGTATGTATGTTTGTGTGTATGTATGTATGAAGGCTATTATATGTGTGTTTTTGTTGGTGTGTGTGTCTGTGTGTGTGTGCGTGTGTGCGTGTTTGCTTGCACTTCTAAGCATGAATTAATCTGCATGAAGGTGTAAAATTCTTGCCCTCACCTTCCTAGCTTGCATGCCTTATACCGTTCAAACTATCAAGGCGAATAAGCCACGCCCACTCTGAACTCAGGCTCCTCCCACTTCCAAAATACTCGTACCTCATTGGCCAGCCCACACGGAAGCCACGCCCACTCTGAATTTAGGCTCCTCCCATTTTCAAAATAATCGCCCCTCATTGGCCAGTCCACCCGCAAGCCACGCCCACTCTGAACCAGCGTTGCCAGATAGTCGTACTCTTATATTTGCAGATTTACCGCCCAAAACTGTTTCCTTCAACCTGATAACTAGATATATTTTTACGTATGGTTGAAATGGTTAATTACTAGTGTTTTATTGCAGTATTAATGGGTCAGAAGCCGGGAAATGTGATGTTCTGAGACAATCTGGCAACGATGCGCTGAACTCATGCTCTCACGTGATTGGCGGAGGCTGGAAGAGGCTGGAATCTGATTGGCTGCTAAGCTATTATGGGCGGGGCTTGTTTGCCTTGACAGTTTGAACGGAGATTTTCATACCTGACAGCTGATTATATACCTTTGCTTCGTTTCCCCACGCCTAAACACACCTGTCTCACCTGCCCTACACCTGGCTCATGTAAACCCACTTAAATACAACCTTAAACCCACTTGTTGGCACGCATCCATTAAATCGTTTAGCATCTTCTCACACACATAAACATTTTTTCTATGATTAGTTTGTTTGATTTCATTGTTGGTGCTTTTTTGGTCTGGGTACGATGGATGAGTCTTGGATTTAATATTGTTTTTTTGTTTTTGTCTTGAGTTTATTCTTCTTGTTTTTTTTCCCCTTTCATTTAAAAACTCATGTTGGTAGTTTTTATCTTTTTCATAAGCTTTAGATATTAAAAAAAAACTCCTTTCGAACTTTCTTTTTAACTTTCTATATACTTTTTTGGCTTGTATTGTTTTAATTTCCTTTCTCAAGTCACTTCAGTCTTATCCTCACATCCAGTTATTAAAAAAACTCCTATTTCCTTTTATATATACGTTTTCCATCTTATATATAATCTCCCTTTGACATCACTTTTTTTCCATTCATCTGCCGGTTCATCCATCAAGATCCAATTTATATCATCTTCAAAACTGTAATTTCTTCTATATTTTCATGATCACGTGACTCACATTTCCATCTCTCTTCTACAAAATTCATTAGTCTAGTTTTTGTATTTTTCATTATTTTTTTGTCCGAGTATCAAGCTCCTGACCTCTTAACGTAATTGACGTCAGAGTAATTAACACTCCAAGGCTTTTAAAGTAATTATGTAACTATTTTAATACCCTGAGAGAGACAGGTGACAATCAAAATCAACTAAAGTAATGAAGAATCAAAATTGTAATATCCCAAAGTAGATATTAAAGTTTATATTCGAAGTTGTATATTTCAAAATTGTTATATATCAAATTTGAGTGAAGAAAATGGGGTCAGAAAAAAATATCAATTCCCTTTCTTTTTCTTCACAAACGAAAGAAAAAAAAGGAAAAATAAAAAAGTACAATTGATTAATGTATTGTAATCTCTCCCTCCATCCCTTCTCCCCCATCTCTCTTTCCCTCTCAATCTCTATCTATTTCTCTGATCGTGTGTATGAATCTGTCTTTCAATCTATCTATATGAATTTCTATCCCTTTGTCTGTGTGAATATCTGTCTGTCTGGATGTATGAATATCCGTCTATATCTGTCCCTGTCTATCTGTAACTGCCTGTGTCTATCTGTATTTCCCTTCTGTATTATCTCTGTCTCGTTCTCTCTGTCTATCTATATGTGTGAATGTCCATCTCTGTCTCTGTACCTCTCTCTATCTATATATCTCTGCTCCTCTGTCTGTCTATGTCCTCCTGTCTTCTTCTGCCCCTCCATCCCTGTTTCCCTTCTGTATTCTCTTTGTCTCGTTCTCTCTGTCTATCTATATGTGTGAATGTCCATCTCTGTCTCTGTACCTCTCTCTATCTATATATCTCTGCCCCTCTGTCTATCTATGTCCCTTCTGTATTCTCTCTTTCTCGTTCTCTCTGTCTTTCTATATGTGTAAATGTCCATCTGTCTCTGTACCTCTATCTATATATCTCTGCCCCTCTGTCTATCTATGTCCTGTCTTCTTCTGTCCCTCCGTCCGTGAGTAGTTCAACTGGCACGCCATCCCGAGCAAGGAGCGGGCCAGACACCAGCACCCCGCCGAGCCTGTGCGATCCCCAACCATGGCCGGGGGTCTGTTCTCCATCGACAAGGCCTTCTTCGAGCGACTGGGAACCTATGACTCGGGCTTTGATATCTGGGGCGGCGAGAACCTGGAGCTGTCGTTTAAGGTATGTGGTGGTAGTAGTAGTAGTAGTAGTAGTAGTAGTAGTAGTAGTGGTGGCGCTTAATCTCTCGTCGGATCAAGAACACACGGTTAATTTCACACCGTTTGCACAGGTACCAATCACACGCCCTCCGCAGAGACCTATTACCTTCCTCCACCTTAATGTCACCTCACTCTCTCCCTTTCTCTCCTCCCTACCCCATTATTCCTCCCTCAACGCTCTCCTCCAACGCTCACTTCACCTAACGTTACTCTCTCGTCCCTTCCCTTCTCTCTCCCTTATCCCATTATTCCTCCCTCAACGCTCTCCTCAAACGCTCACTTCACCCGATGTTACTCTCTCGTCCCTTCCCTTCTCTCTCTCCCTCGTCTCACCCACACCCTCACCCTCAGACCTGGATGTGTGGTGGCACTCTCGAGATCGTCCCTTGCTCCCATGTCGGCCACATCTTCAGGAAACGGTCCCCTTACAAGTGGCGCTCCGGCGTGAACGTCTTGAAGAGGAACTCGATTCGTTTAGCCGAAGTATGGCTCGACGACTACAAGAAATACTACTACGAGAGGATTGGCTACGACCTGGTAATGTGCTGGTTATTGTTGCTGGTGTTTGTAGTGTGTTGTGGTGTTTATAGAAGGTTGTTTTAGTGATGGATTAAAAAAAACGATGATAAGGCACCTCTCCTCCCGAAATTGACCTCTCTTTTGGCCATTCTTTACTTCTGTCTGTTATGGGAGCGGTGAACAGCGGGCTTTCTTTTTTCTCTGCACTCTTTTTGTTGCCCTTGAGCCGTCTCCTTTGCTATAAAAAAAAAAAAAAAAAAAAAAAAAGTGTTATTAGAGCTCATCTTTGAGACTTAGGCCACTCGGCGGTGACTGAAAAATCTCACTTGTGGCGGCGGGCGGGACTCGAACCCGTCAGCACGCTAACCACTCAGCCACCGTCTGCCCAGTTTATTTTCAGTTTTTCCGCTTTCTCTCTGGGTCTTTTGTTTCCCGTCGCGTGCAAATGGGGGGGTCGTTTTACATTTATTTATTGTCACGCCCTTCAAGACTCCCCAAACTAGCCCAATTCCGTTCAGACTCCGTTCAAAAATAGCCCAATTCTGCCCTGACTCCTTTCAAAACTAGCCCAATTCCACTCAGTCCACATACAAATCCAGCGCAATTCCACATCGCTTCTCTATGTAACTCTAGACCCCATTATATAAACAGAGGAGGAAGAGGAAGAAGGGGAGAGGAGAAGAATGATGGTGAGGATGATAAAGTTGTTGTTATATTGATCTCATATTCGTCTTACCCTTCAAGAGGAGAGCCTAAGCATATTTAGAGTATATGTATTAACCCGTCCGCTGCGATTGGCACGGATTTCGCCTTCACTGGTAGTCTGGTAACATATCCTCCCAGGTCTTTCTATGGCTCTGTGGTGGATAGTGGAGTGTTTCCCATGTGGTACTGGTGTGCTGGATTTCCCCTCCCATGGTGCAGGACTTCACATTTTTCTTCATTGAATTGTTGCAGCCACTTTTTGCCCCACTCCTGTAGCTTGGTGATGTCTTCTTATAGGAAATCCGCGGTCAAGGGGTTAAAGGAAATCAAATAGAGGGGTTGTTACGTGTTTTCAGTCATTTCTCGTGGAAGCTTAGAACTCAGAACCACTAATCTTACTCTTTAGCTACCCAGAACCGTTTCCAGGCACCCACCCCGAAGAGTCGAGTCCCCCCTCTAAAACGAACCAGTAACACGAACCGCCGTCTCTCCTCAGGGCGACTTCGGGGACGTGAGCGAGCGGAAGAAGTTGAGGGAGAACCTGAAATGCAAGTCGTTTGAATGGTATCTCGAGAACGTCTACCCCGAACTCTTTGTGCCAGGAGACGCCGTGGCTTCAGGAGAGGTGGGTGGTGGTGATGGTGGTGGTGGTGGTTGGGAAGGGTCATTGGTGGTAGTGGTGGTGTTTATATATGGCAATTAGAGTAGGTGATGGAGGTGGTGGTGGTGGTGATGATAGTGGTGTATATAGGCCGTGGTGTTGTGGTGTTGATTGAGGCTTACTGGTGGTGATGTACATAGTTGGTGGTGGTGATTTGGTGATGATAGTTGGTGTTGGTGGTGGTGATATATGATGATAGGAAGTAGGTGGTGGTGATATTGGTGTTGAGATAGTGGTGGTGCTGGTGATTGAGAGGGCTTACTGGTGGTGGTGGAGGTGTCAGAGTTTGGTGGTGATGGTGGTGGTGGTGGTGTCAGAGTTTGGTGGTGGTGGTGGTGGTGGTGCTATATATAAATGGTGATACGAGTAGTGATGGTGGTGGTGGTGGTAATTGTGGTGTTGAAGTCGGTTGTTTTAAGTACCATTAAGAAAAAGTTTAGCTAGTTAAAAAGTTTAGTTAAGAAAAGTTTAAGAATTTGTTATGATGTATTTTAATTTCTTTCTTTCTTCCTCTCTTTTTCTCTCTTGACTTCATTTCTTCCTCTTCCTATTTATTCATTCTTCCTTGACGAGAGAGAGAGAGAGAGAGAGAGAGAGAGAGATACAAAAAAAAGAGTAAACAGAAAAATAAGAAAAAGATAAAAAGTGGAAATGAAAATAAAATAAGAAAGGAAAGGAAGGAAGAAGAAAATACCAAAGAAATTAGTGATGAGAGAGAGAGAGAGAGAGAGAGAGAGAGAGAGAGAGAGAGAGAGAGAGAGAGAGAGAAAAAAAAAAGAGGAAGAAAGAAAGAAAGGAAGGGAATGGGAAAGAAACAGAACAAAGAGAGAGAAAAAACAAACCAAAGGAAAGGAAAGGAAAATAAAGAGTATGTCTAAGTATGTATATGTGTATGTATGTATGTTGGTCGGTCCACCCTAACAAAGAGATCAATACAGAAGCTAATGAGGCAGCGTGGAAGCGAAGGTCAGCTCGTGCTCGTAACTTGCGCTGAATGGCCTTAACTCCTGCCGCCATGACTGTAATCTTGCCTTAATCTTTCATCGGGGAAGTGGCGAGCTTGTAGTAGTAGTAGTAGTAGTAGTAGTAGTGGTGGTGGTGGTGGAAGTTGTGTTAGGGATGGGATGAGTTGGAGGAGAGGCATTCGATTACTACTGCCAATTCTACTACTACTACTACTACTACTACTACGTTTGTTAGGAAGGTTAGCAAGTTAGGGAAAGTTTAGGGAGTTAGGCTGAAATAGGGTACAGTTTGGGGTTGAAATTCCTTGAGGTTAAAATTCCCTACTACTACTACTACTACTACTACTACTACTACTGCTATACTACCAATACTAAAACTTCTGCTACTACCACTATTATGATTTTATAGGATATGTAGATAATTTATACGTTTTCTTCCTTGTATATATTTGTGGTTTGACATTTTTTGCATCCATGACTTGTAAGTTTACTGATCATAATATTAAGTCAAATTATTATTGTTATTATTACCATTTTTTTGTGTGAGAGAGAGAGAGAGAGAGAGAGAGAGAAAAACCCTTGTTGTCATCTTTCCCTTTTATTAACTCACTTCTAACTCACTTTTTGGTCCACTTTAATCACTAACTTTACATTTATTTATTTTTTTCTGGACACTGCTAACCTAACTAAATTTTTCACTGTTAACCAACTCCTCACAGCTCACTGTTCCTCACACCCACCTCACTGTAACTCTATTTGGCCCTCACTGTATCTCTCACGTCACTGTTATAATGTCACTGTACTCGGAAGTCACTATACGTATTCTTATATCAAACATCGCTGTCTTCATTTCCAAGTAACTCGTTTTATCAACTATCTGCCTTTTATCTCTTTCATCAACTTCTTCTTCTTCCTCCTTTTATTTTTTGACCTACCTTTTTCTCTGTTTCTTCGTCTTCTTTCTTTTCTTTCCTTTTCTAATCATGGTATCTTTATTTATAAGCCTTTCTTTTTCCATCTTGCCTCCCTCTACTTCTTCCTTTTCCATCTGTTTCTTCCTTTTCTTTCCTTTCTTTCCTTCTCCAGTCATTGTGTTTTCATTTATAAGCCTTTCTTTTTCCATCTTACCTTCCTCTACTTAATTCTTCCACCTATTTCTTGTTATATATCTAAGTTAACCTTTAAACTCAGCACTGTGTTTTCTATTGCTTCCTCTTCTTAATAATTCTGTATTTGGATATCACTTTTTTTTCTTTAATCTCCACCTTTGCAATATTTCAAAACCGCTTATCAATCAGTGTATCTTCATCATCAAGGCACCTTCCATATATTTCCTCCTATTCTTACTAATTATCACTATTCTCGTATCACTGTTCTAACTTAACTGTTTTTGAAAATCGTTTGAAATCTCTATGTTCGTTTTCATGCTGTTTTGAAGTCACTCTGTATCTTCCTATCACTCTATTTTCGAGTCACTGTCAGGCACTCTGTCTCCATTTCCAAGGCACTGTGTTCTAAGGCTCTGAAGTTCTGAGGTCATTTATTTCACTTAGCTGTTCACAATTCCTACCTTATCTCACTGTGTTCTGAAGTCACTGTCACCCACCATATCTTCATTTCCAAAGGACTAATCTAAGGCTCACTATATCCACACATCACTGTCAAATCACTGTTCTAAGGCCATTTATTTATTTTTTTTATTCTTCACTATTCCTGCCTTCATCTCACTATGTTCTGAAGTCACTATCACTCACCATGTCTTCATTTCCAAGGCACTGTGTTCTAAGGTTCACTATTACCACACATCACTGTCAAATCAATATGTTCTCAGATAATTTATTTCACTTTTTACAATTCACAATTCCTACCTTCCTCTCACTATGTTCTGAAGTCACTGTCACTCACCATATTTTCATTTCCAAAGCACTAATCTAAGGCTCACTATATCCACACGTCACTGTCAGATCACTGTGTTCTAAGGCCATTTATTTATTTTTTTATTCTTCTCTATTTCTACCTTCATCTCACTATGTTCGTCAGTCACTATCACTCACCATATCTCCATTTCCAAGGCACTGTGTTCTAAGGGTCACTATTACCACACATCACTGTCAAATCAATATGTTCTCAGATAATTTATTTCACTTTTTACAATTCACAATTCCTACCTTCCTCTCACTATGTTCTGAAGTCACTGTCAGTCACCATATCTTCATTTCCAAAGCACTAATCTAAGGCTCACTATCACCACACGTCACTGTCAAATCACTGTGTTCTAAGGCCATTTATTTATTTTTTATTCTTCACTATTTCTACCTTCATTTCACTATGTTCGTAAATCACCATATCTCCATTTCCAAGGCACTGTGTTCTAAGGCTCACTATATCCCCACATCACTGTCAAATCACTGTGTTCTAAGGCCATTTATTTATTTTTTTATTCTTCACTATTTCTACCTTCATCTCATTATGTTCGTCAGTCACTATCACTCACCATATTTTCATTTCCAAGGCACTGTGTTCTAAGGCTCACTATCACCACACGTCACTGTCAGATCACTGTGTTCTTAGCCACACACATCACTCTGTCACTTGTGTTGGGGTCACTGTCACACCACACGCCATAGAGCGCACCACATTGGCACTCGGTTTGACCCTCACGCACCTGTTACTGTGTGTCTTTGTACCAGCTCCTCCGTTTGACCTAATTGCTTTTACGGTGCGTCTGAACCACATGACTAACTCCCCTACACACACGGTTTCTTAGCTTTTTCTATAATGCATAAGAGTGTGGATTTATCGTCCCAGCTCCTCTGACCTTATGGCTTTTATAGGCGTCTGAACCACATGACTGACTCCCCTACACACACGGTTTCTTAGCTTCTTCCATAATGCATAAGAGTGGATTTGTCGTAGCAGCTCCTCTGACCCAATGGCTTTTATAGGCGTCCGAACCACATGACTAACTCCCCTACACACACACACACACACACACGGTTTCTTAGCTTTTTCTATAATGCATAAGAGTGTGGATTTATCGTCCCAGCTCCTCTGACCTAATGGCTTTTACAGGTGTCAGAACCAAACATCTAACTCCTCTACACACACACACACATATACGGTTTATTAACTTTTCCACAGTGCATTAGAGTTTGGAATTACTGTACTTTTGGGAGTGTGAATTTTCTCCTTCTCTGGGCGGTTTTGGTTTCGGTGGAGGTCTGTTTAGGATGCTACACTTAACACCCTTTTACCAAGCCTGTGATGTTAGGAGAGTCACACAACCTTCCCCTTGGCCTGAGTGAATTGCAGCCTACATAACTTCTAAGACTCATAACTGAACGACTCTCCCTTGAGCCTTAGCGAACTGAGACTTAGTGAGCTTCTAAGACTCGGAACCCATAGACTCGTAACCCATCGACCATCCTAGGAAAGAGTTAGTAGACACAACCTTTACTTAAACTACAGTGAACCAGGAAAGAGAATGAACTAGGAACTGGGAATGAACTAGGAACTGGGGAAGAAAATGAACTAGGAACTGGGGAAGAAAATGAACTAGGAACTGGGAATGAACTAGGAAAGAATGAACTATCAAAGAGTTAGTAGACACAACCTCCACTTAGAATGAACTGTGACTTGATGAGCTTCTGAGACTCCTAACCCTTAGACTCACAACCCAGCGGCTTTACTAGGAGGGAGTGGTCAACAACCTTCCCCTAAGTCTTCATGAACTGCGACGAACATGAATCCCTTAGACCACTGACCTTGATTGTGAGCCCCAAATCTGACCTTGAGTGACTGGAGAAGTGTGACCCCAAGTGTGACCTTTATTATGACCCCAAATCCTGACCCCGAGACTGTATGGAAATCAGTGTGAACGGAATGTACAGTACAGTGACCATGGTGGTGGTGATGGGGCAGAGGCAGAAGGCTTACATCTCCCTGCAACACCCACCCATACCCCTGGAAATACCCCCTTACAGTCCCCCCTAACCCCTGGAAACTCCCCTTACAAGCCCCCCCCTAACCCCCGCCCCTCACGCTCCCCCTGGGCACTTACACTCGCAGGTCCGCAACTTGGGGTCTGGTGGCGCCACTTGCCTGGACTCCCCGGCCAGACGCGCTAACTTGCACAAGCCCGTTGGCCTGTACCCGTGCCACAAGCAGGGGGGCAACCAGGTAACTGTACAGGGAAGGCCAGAGGAGGCCGTGACAGGGAGGAGGGTGGCAACCTGTTCTGTAGGACAGAGTTAAGGTTCATTTTATTAACACACCAATGTGTTGTGTTCTTCTTAACCAGCGGCTCTTATGTGGTCATGTATATTTTCTGTTAGCCTTGAACCCTCTTGGAATACCACAGGAAAGAGTGAAGAGGTCAAAACAAGTGTGGGAATAGCCGTGGAGTGTGTGGGAACCAACTCACCCACTTTCTGGCCCAATGCAACGAAATGTGGGGGGGGTCAAAGGGGACAAAGCCCCCCTGTGAAGAGATTTATATATATTCACCTGTCTTTTTAGTGACCCTATAAGGGGGTTGAGGGGGACAAAGCCTCCCTGTAGGTAAGGGCCTATTGTGTTGTAGCCGTGGTGAGCCGTGGGTGTTGGCTGCCACAGGGCGCGGTGGGCTGCTCCGCCACCCTTGGCTGTGCAGGTTCACAGGTGTTTTGATCTCTTCACTCTTCCCTGTGGTTTTCCGTGAGGTTTGAAGGTTAGTAGAAGTCATGATGCCAACAGAGAAGCCACCGGTTGCTTGAGTAGGAAAGAAGATAAATATTGGCGTGTTAATAAAACAAATCTTGACTGAGACCGGCCACAGTTTGGAGGAGGTAGTTTAGTCGGTCACAGTCCAGTCACGATGCAGTTCAGGTTCCTCAAGGCCAGTCATTTCATCATGGACACAGTCACTCTTGGTCAGTCAGTCGTCTTGGCAGTGATGTGGAGCGCCGAGCCCATACTGGAAGGTTTGCATGATTCTAGTTGCTTTGGCTCGGTTGACGGTACATGTAATGATTGTATGTATGTGTGTATGTATGTAGGTGTACGTATGTGTATGTGTATGCAGCTTGACCCCCTTGACCTGAGGTGCCTGGGTCTTGGCATGGCTTCTGACACTTCACTAATGCTTGCTGCTGCCTTCCCCATTCCTTCATCCCTTCCTTCCTCTGTGCTTCAGCTGATAATGATGAGTTTTCCCTTTCAGTTGCAGGGAGACTTGTATTTCATTTATTTTTACAGTTGTTATAAATTCATGTGTTATAAATTCAGCCAGAGTACGTGTGGGTTAGTGTGTGTAATGTAACTGTTGTGTGCTGCTCAGACCCTAAACAGCCATGTATCAGACTGGTTTGGTTCCTTCATATAAACAAACCCTTGCTAGAAAAACAGTAAACTATCTTCTGGTAAACTGATTTGGGTGATGTCACGACCCAAATCTCACTATGACCTTGCAACATTTTTCCTCCTCTGACCCAATATCAAGACCCATTTTTAGACAGTTCAATACTCAACTCCTCCCAATCCACTCCCCTGACTACAGCATCCAGCACCCTCATTCTTGCATCCCCGCACTGCCTGACCCAGAACCCCAGACACAACAAAACGTGGCTTACAATAGTCCAAGCTGACCCTCCCTTATCCCTTTACTGCCCCTGCAAGCCTCACTTAGTGTTATATAAAGCCTGGTGACTGTCCCTGTTCCCTGGAAGCCTGACCCCAAACCCCTGACTGAGAGAGCAACAAAACTTGGCTTACAGTCCAGTCTGAGCCTCCCTTATAATATAGTCTGATAGAGCCTTGTAATCCTTGTCCAATGTGACCCTTTACTTCCCATTTGACCCTCCCTGCTGTCCATCCCAAGTCTTCCTTAGTATTTGACAGCCTTGTGATAGTACTCCAACCTGACCCAATGCCCTCCACCATCCCTGCAACCCTCCCTTACTCTTATATAAGGTCCTGTGACTGTCCTTGTTCCCTGGAGGCCATGTAACAACGAGACAAACCCAACCTGACCCTCCCTTGAGCCTTACTGTTTCTTCCAAGCCTCCCATAGACAGCCTTGAGACCCCTTCAAGCCTCCCTTAGTGTTATATTAAGCCTGGTGACTGTCCCTGTTCCCCCAAGGCCGTGTAGTGACGAGACAAACCTTGGCTTATTAGAGTCCAGCCTGACCCTCCCTTGAGCCTTACTGTCCCCTCCGAGGCTGAGTAGTAGCATGTGAGGAGGGCGGAGTGTTCCCTGCGGCGGCGGTGATGGTAGTCTGTCTGGTTAGTTAGTGTTGTCTGTGTGTGTGACAGATCCACAACCTGGGCACCGGGCAGTGTGTGGACTCGCCCGCCAAGCCCGAGGACAACCACAAACCGGTGGGACTCTGGCCGTGTCACAGGCAGGGCGGCAACCAGGTGAGTCAGAGTGGTGTGCGGCGCAGGTGAGTGTTGGGCAGTTTTGTTCCTGTCATGAAGGAAGGAAGGAGTGAGTACTGCTGCTGTCGTCTGTGCTGCCCTCCAGGTGGGTCACACCGTCTGTTTGTCTGCCGTGAGCTGTTCAGTAGCTGGACAGTGACGGGTGTTCAGGTCATCACCACTAAGGGCCCCAAGCATCTATTATGCTGGCCACGAGAGTTCCAGGCATTTCATTGGGCGTACAAATTCAAGAATCTGTGAAAATTTCTCCAGCAGCAAAAATATAATGTGTTGGGCCCTTAGTGACTGAACTCGCAGCTGATGTATCAGAGAAAGCTGCAGAGTAAATCCTCCGAGCCTTAAGGCAAAATAATGCAGTGTAATACCAGACCTGTAAATGCACAAAATTGCCAGTACTTGGATTTAGTAAAGTAAGTTAAAGTCAGTGTAATTACTTATTAGGCAAGTATTTCCATAGAAGTGAAATCCAATAAAATATCAGACTTGCATGGAATCTAACATTTATTCAGCCAAGACTTTTTATACACACAAACTTGATGTGCAATATTTGTAAGACAGTGAGGTCAGCTGCCCAAAGGGTGATCACTGATAGGAGAGTCTGCTAACGCCGCGCTGCCTTCCAGTACTGGATGTTGAGCAAGGAGGGAGAGATCCGGCGTGACGAGGCCTGCATGGACTACGCCGGCTCTGACGTGATCCTGTACCCCTGCCACGGCTCCAAGGGGAACCAGTACTGGGAGTACAACCCAGAGGTGAGCCACCAGGGGGGAGGAGCAGTGAGGGTGGGAGGGTACCATGACACTACCCTGGAGAGCTTGTGGGGGCTGGAGTGTCACCTGGGAAGAGACTGAAAATTACCACATAAGATTTCTCTCCATATGGTGTACTACTGAAAATTACCACATAAGATTTCTCTCCATATGGTGTACTACTGAAAATTACCACATAAGATTTCTCTCCATATGGTGTACTACTGAAAATTACCACATAAGATTTCTCTCCATATGGTGTACTACTGAAAATTACCACATAAGATTTCTCTCCATATGGTGTACTACTGAAAATTACCACATAAGATTTCTCTCCATATGGTGTACTACTGTCTTTTAAAGGAGGTTGCTCTGTAAACTAACTGAATGGTTAAAGCAGGGCAATGACATTATGAGGGATGGATGAACTGCTTAGATGGGCCGTGCTATTGTAGTATTAGCCAAGAATTCAGTTTTCATGTGCATCACTTCATATTTCCATTTTACAAAGAAATACACTGGATAAATCAATTTTGTTTGTGCTATTAACTTAAAGGGAAATGAAAATATAATGCCAACCTTATTAAGTTCTGCCCACCTCTCAATGGCTTCGTGATGCAGTGGTTAGCACACTTGCGTCACAACTGAGAGAGCCTGGGTTCGATTCGCAGGCGGAGTGGAAAAATTTGGGCGGCTTTTCCGATACCCTACGCCCCTGTCCACCCAGCAGTGAATGGGTACCAGGTATTAATCAGGGGTTGTGTCCCCGTCTCCTGGGATCTGTTCCCTTCTCCTATAATTCCTTCCCCTTTCATCTCTCCCCGGCATATGACCACAGACGTTGCGCCGACTAAATCAAACTTTTCCTTTCTGCCACCTCTCAACGCAAAACCACTTTCAGACGAACCGCATTATCCACGGCAGCAGCAAGAAGTGTCTGGCCATCTCGTCGGACAAGAAGAAGCTGGTGATGGAGGACTGCAACCTGGAGGAGGGACGCCAGAAGTGGAAGTTCGAGAATTACGACCCCAGCAAAAAGCTATGAAGAATGCCCTGACTAACGCCACATTGAATTTGTTTTGTACATAGATTTTTGAAGTGCCTGTTTGTACCGAGTTTATCATTTGGCAGCGTTTTTACCGATGAAGAAGTGGGCGTGGGGAATAAATGTTGAACGGAAAAAATGCTTGACTATGAACACTGTGTAGGAGAGACAAGACCCTGAACCCTATAAGTAAAGAGCATATAAGACACTGTGCCTGAGTCGTGTGTCCGGGCTTCCCACGCTGGAGTTTGGTCTCTGAAAGGGGCTGGAAAGGTTGTCACTGAAGTCCAATGCTCTCTAATGGTTGTGTGTGTGTGAAGTACTTAAGCTCTCAGTCCTACATATCAGCTGGTGGCCTCTGAAGGATCGTCTGGCTGTGGTGTGATAAGGCCTGCAAGGAAAGGTTGTGTATTAGTGCTAAGAGTGAAATGAGTGAGTATATTTAGAGTATATATTAAATTCTGGATTGGAGGAGGAGTTCCAGTCTGATATTGGGTGAAGGATCAGTGATAAGATTTGTTTGAGGGAAGTGTCTTGGGCAGGACGACAGCAATCTCAAATCATGAATATTATCAAGCCTAGAGTGAAAATATTGACATATCCAACACATATCAAGGGGAAGCTGCTCAAGGGGAGAGGTGCAGAATGTTGCTGCTGCTCCGAGGAGGAGACGGAGGTGTTACTCTAGACCGGTGCTCTGTTCAAAGGGGGAGTCCTCACGCAATAGTCAGCAAGTGTGTGTGTGTGAGTGTGTATGTGTGGTGTGTGTTGCCGCCCAGCTCAAACATTCCACTGTTGTAAGTTACTTAGCTGGGCCGTGGACGCTGCACACACCAAGTCAAATTACATAGAAGGGGACTTTGAAGGTGTTTCATCAAGCTGTATACTTCCAGTATACTTAATCTAGTTGTACAAACTGTATATGAACAGTATTACCTGTTTGTTACTTGTGTACAGCCTGACCTTGGTTACTGCCGCCCCGCCTGGCCAGGGTGGCAGCTCTTGTTACTACTTGTTACTTGATCATAAATTGGTGGAGACTGAGTGGAGTGAATCAGGAGTGTGTTGTTCAGTACCAACAAATTCAGAATGACTTGATTCAGGACGAGGCGCCGCCGCCGGTCCGTCTGTCAGGCGGCGCTTCCTTACTTTAAGGGACTTAAGTTACGTTAAAAATGGGATTGGTTGCTCAAATTTCAGTGAGGTTCTTCAGTTTTTTCCAAGCTTAAAAGTTTCTGTTGAGGCTACAAATAATCAACGCTTGTCACTGTACAGACTTCTGGAAACCTTTGTATAAACTTTCATCCATAAACTATGTACTATAACCATGCAAGCTGCCAGGGCGCCCACCGCTGCCTCCTGCCCTCCACAGCATGAGGGCCAGGGGGCAGCGTGGCGCCCTGGCAGCACCTGCAGGTGGGCGCCGTGGGGAGGTCACTGGTTTCTACCCAACCCTCTGAGTGAGGTGTTCAAGGCATCTCAATACTTAACATTCCATTAGGTTTAGAAAAAAATATTGAAAAGGCCAAAACAGTAAATAGTACTTAATATTAATGGTGCATTACTTAATCAATGGTGCATTACTTAATCTTAGATATCCAAATTCATACACACAATTTTACTTTTCCTTATTTAAATAATTTTACTTTTCCTTATTTAAATGGTGCATATAAAGTCTCTCAAGTAAGATTTTTCCCTCAAGTATTTTCTTGCACCATATCATCTAATTAGACTATTCAAATGACTGCTTCCCTGCCCCATCATAAGAATCTTCAGGTGCATAAGAATTAAAGTTTTCTCCCCCCAAGACTACCTCCCTGCCCCATCATAAGAATCTTCAGGTGCATAAGAATTAAAGTTTTCTCCCCCCAAGACTACCTCCCTGCCCCATCATAAGAATCTTCAGGTGCATAAGAATTAAAGTTTTCTCCCCCCCTCCCTGCCCCATCATAAGAATCTTCAGGTGCATAAGAATTAAAGTTTTCTCCCCCCAAGACTACCTCCCTGCCCCATCATAAGAATCTTCAGGTGCATAAGAATTAAAGTTTTCTCCCCCCAAGACTACCTCCCTGCCCCATCATAAGAATCTTCAGGTGCATAAGAATTAAAGTTTTCTCCCCCCAAGACAACCTCCCTGCCCCATATAAGAATCTTGGAGTGTTGGTACAGGCCAGTGAACGCCCCCCTGCCCTCCTACACCTCCTGTGCTGCATTTGTTGTGTGCTACACTCGACAGACTCTCTGTTCTCCAGTGTCAAGGAATACACTGCATGACTGGAAGACTGAGATGCGCCGCCGCATCCTCAACATCCTATTGTGTGATTCCTCAAAGGGTGCCTTATTAAACAATTCCTATTACATGGACTTCTCAATATACCCAGAAATTCCTAACTAATGCACTGCTCATGAATCTGGGCTTTTAGTGATGTCTTAAGATCTTTTAGTGTGAGGTCTTTAAGATCTTTTAGTGTGAGGTCTTTAAGATCTTTAAGATCTTTTAGTGAGGTCTTTTAGTGAGGTCTTCTTAAGAATCTCAAACCCAGGAACTTTAGTTTCAACTATGAAGAAACTAGAGGACATGAGCAAGTTTTAGTTAGCTAAAGTCTAGAACTTAGCTACATTAGCTAACTAAACTCCCTCAAATTCCTACAGACAAAAATATATTCCAGTCATGTTTCCTCCTAACAAGAACTTTATGAAATATCAATGGAAAACCAGTGCAGAACAAGCTAGCCATCACAAAACCTTAAGAGCTATCATTAGCTAAACTTGCTCTACAATCCATATTCTAGGCTACAAGTGTATTAAGGAACAAGGTAGCAATAAGATTTACATCTACAAATATTTATGGAATAACATGCAAACAACAGGGGAGCACATACAATTTCAAGAGTAAAATTATGCCTGGGAAGCTAAGGGGGAAAGAATCTACACCAAGAGAACCCAAGTTCAGTCAAGATCACCCCCAAACTGACTATCTCTCTTCACCCAGCACAGTCTTCACCCAACTATTGGCTGCCACTTCTGATGCTGCTACCCCACACGAGCGACTCCTTCCTGCCTTAGTAACCTCCCATCTTCCTATATCCTTAAGCCAAGTACAAGTAACACGAGGGTTTAAGAACGGGTTAATAAATCCATTAAAATATGTAAAAAAGAAAATCAATGAATTGGGAAAATCAAAAGTAAAGAAATTGTAAACTTTTAATAACTATAATATAACCAAACCAGGTGTTCCCTGCCACACATGTATACGTATAAATATTCCTTCCCTTGGTTCACCTCATACAAGACATTCAGTTATGGTTCACACTATTGGAACGCGTTACATAAAAGACCAATGCAAATGTGGCTGGCCGTGACCGTAGAGTTTACCGCGTCACCAACGTAATGCCCTGCCCCATAACGCATCTCTTCCTGTGGGTATTGGAAACTGACAATCTTATGGCAATCTTTCTGAAACACGTTCTTATCAGTCACTCTGTTCCTCCTGGTGTTAGATATGGATGGAGATTACCCGAGACTTTAACTGAAAATGGCCAACCAGAACGGTCTTATATACGAGGTGAGCTTAGAGGATTGATTGATTGATTGTTTATTGCTGCAGGTAAACAGTGATTGATTGTTTATTGTTGCAGGTAAACAGTGATTGATTGATAGTTTATTGTTGCAGGTAAACAGAGGAGGGAGGAACATGCCAAGCTTAGAGGAATACAGTGATTTGCAACACAACTAGAAATGGCCTACCAGAATTGTCTTGTATACGAGGTGAGCTTAGAGGATTGATTGTTTATTGTTGCAGGTAAACAGAGGAGGGAGGAACATGCCAAGCTTAGAGGAATACAGTGAGATGCAACACGAACTAAAAATGGCCAACCAGAATTATTTTATTGACGAAGTGAGCTTAGTGGAATAGTGACATGCAACACAAACTAAAAATGGCCAACCAGAATTATTTTATTGACGAAGTGAGCTTAGTGGAATAGTGACATGCAACATAAACTAAAAATGGCCAACCAGAATTATTTTATTGACGAAGTGAGCTTAGTGGAATAGTGACATGCAACACAAACTAAAAATGGCCAACCAGAATTATTTTATTGACGAAGTGAGCTTAGTGGAATAGTGACATGCAACACAAACTAAAAATGGCCAACCAGAATTATTTTATTGACGAAGTGAGCTTAGTGGAATAGTGACATGCAACACAAACTAAAACAGCCAACCAGAATTATTTTATTGACGAAGTGAGCTTAGTGGAATAGTGACATGCAACACAAACTAAAAACGGCCAACCAGAATTATTTTATTGACGAAGTGAGCTTAGTGGAATAGTGACATGCAACACGAACTAAAAATGGCCAACCAGAATTATTTTATTGACGAAGTGAGCTTAGTGGAATAGTGACATGCAACATAAACTAAAAATGGCCAACCAGAATTATTTTATTGACGAAGTGAGCTTAGTGGAATAGTGACATGCAACACAAACTAAAAATGGCCAACCAGAATTATTTTATTGACGAAGTGAGCTTAGTGGAATAGTGACATGCAACACAAACTAAAAATGGCCAACCAGAATTATTTTATTGACGAAGTGAGCTTAGTGGAATAGTGACATGCAACACAAACTAAAAATGGCCAACCAGAATTATTTTATTGACGAAGTGAGCTTAGTGGAATAGTGACATGCAACACAAACTAAAAATGGCCAACCAGAATTATTTTATTGACGAAGTGAGCTTAGTGGAATAGTGACATGCAACACAAACTAAAAACGGCCAACCAGAATAGACTTTACCTAGAACCATTGAACTAACAACCACCCTGAGTAACTAGAACCACTGAACCAGCCAAGACCTTCCATCGATCTCGGAACCAGCAACATAGATTCACACCCACGAGGAATAAGTCTTAATACCACGCAGACATTACAGAAAAACAATCCCTGAACCAACCGCTTGCAGAATCCGAACCAACAGAGAACCACCCTTAATAACAAGAACCACTGAACCAGCCAAGACCTTCTATCGATCTCTGAACCAGCAACATAGATCTAAGTCTTAATACCACGCAGACATTACCGAAAAAAGACTCCCTGAACCAACCACTTAGAATCCAAACCCTTTAATAGACCCACACACTCGAAACCACTCCTAATGATACTTCTAAGACCGCCCCGAGATACAGCACGCCCACTTCCACTCCAAGAAAATTAATAATAAAAAAGAAAAACGAAAACTTAAACATCGTAGTGGAAGGAGTCTATTGAACTCTTACAACACGAAACAGCTTATCTACCAGCATCGGGCCGGCCAACAAGCCTTACGAGGGGTTGACTAATTAGCGGGTGAGGCAGCGTACGTGGTGGTGGTGGTGGGGTGTGGTGGTGGTGGTTGAGTGGTGGTGGGGGGTGGTGGTGGTGGTTGAGTGGTGGTCCAAATTAGAGTCTACCTTCCTCAATTTCCTCCTTCCGCATTTCCTTCTCTGCAAATAAGGGTTTCGCTATAAATTCCACTATCACAAAGTCTTCGCGTATATATAAAAAAGACCTCACGATAAGTTTTAAGCCCTAAACAAACTATTAATAAAGTAAACAACTACATTAACTCAATCGTTCCTCCTCTATATACATAACTAATCCAAGGGTAAGTTTTAAGCCCTAAACAAACTATTAATAAAGTAAACTACTACATTAACTCAATCGTTCCTCCTCTATATACATAACTAATCCAAGTAAGTGAAACTTCCATGCAAGGTCATAAAAAATAATTATCTGCAAAGTACTAAGAAGATTCTAATGAAAGGAATTTTAATACTAACTTTTTTCTAACTCTTCCTAACCTCTAACAAGCTACTCAATCGTTCCCTCACATTAAATTAAACTCTTGCGGTAACTTAAGACTACGTAAGCCTTATATACAAGATCGTAAGGCAAGGAAATTCAATACCCACTCCCTTTTTCTAACTCTTTCTAATCCTTAACAAGCTTACTCAATCGTTCACTCCTAAAATTCAACTCCCTTACAGTAATTTAAGACTACGTAAGCCTTATATACAAGATCGTAAGGCAAGGAATTCCAATACTCGCTTCCTTTTTCTAACTTTCTAATCCTTAACAAGCTTACTCAATCGTTCCCTCATAAAATTAAACTCCCTTACAGGAACTCAAGACTACGTAAGCCCCTTATATACAAGATCGTAAGGCAAGGATTTCAAATACTCACTTCCTTTTCTCTTTTCTATCTCCTAATCCTTAACAACCTTAATCGTTCCATCACAAAATTCACTCCCTTACAGTAACTCCAGACTACGTAATCCCCTTATAAATATATGATCGTACGGGAAAGAAATTAAATACTCACTACCTTTTCTCTTCTCTAACTCTAGTCCTTAACCTTACTCAATCGTTATCTCACAAAATTCAACTCCCTTACAGTAACTCCAGACTACGTAATCCCCTTATATATATGATCGTACGGGAAAGAAATTCAATACTCACTACCTTTTCTCTTTTCTAACTCTAGTCCTTAAGCTTACTCAATCGTTATCTCAAAATTCAACTCCCTTACAGTCATTCAAGACTACGTAATCCCCTTATATACAGGATCGTACGGGAAAGAAATTCAATACTCACTACCTTTTCTCTTTTCTAACTAGTCCTTAAGTTTACTCAATCGTTATCTCACAAAATTAAACTCCCTTACAGTAATTCAAGACTACGTAATCCCCTTATATATATGATCGTACGGGAAAGAAATTCAATACTCACTACCTTTTCTCTTTTCTAACTCTAGTCCTTAAGCTTACTCAATCGTTATCTCACAAAATTCAACTCCCTTACAGTAACTCAAGACTACGTAATCCCCTTATATATATGATCGTACGGGAAAGAAATTCAATACTCACTACCTTTTCTCTTTTCTAACTCTAGTCCTCAACCTTATTCAATCGTTATCTCACAAAATTAAACTCCCTTACAGTAATTCAAGACTACGTAAGCCTTATATACAGGATCGTAAGGCAAGGAACTCCAGTACCATCACAAACTCTACTTATCTGTAATCCTCAGATGATGTCAGTGTGTCAGATGAGAAGAATGACGTGCGTTTCCCTTCAAGATTCCCTTCGAACTGTACCCAGCTCCTGCCTTCCCTCCTTCCTCACCTCGCCTCCTCCTCCTCCTCTTCCTCCTCCTGGTTCCCTTCTTAACTACCATACCCTCCTCATCTTCTCCTTCTTCTTCCTCCTCCTCCATTTTTTCTGCATGAGTTTCTTTTCTTCCTCTCTCCACTTCTTTCATTTCCATATTGTCTTTGTTTTCTTCTCTTAATCTTTCTTTCTCTATATATAATCATGTTTTCTGACCTCCTCCTTCTTCTTCTTCTTCTTCCTCCTCCTCCTCCTCCTCCTCCTCCTCCTCCTCCTCCTTGTAACGACCTATTCTCTCGTTCTCTCCTCGCTTACCAAAAAAAAAACAAAAAAAAAAAAAAACATAAGCAGTATTAACCCAAGTAACAGTAGTTGGGTAGTAGTAGTAGTAGTAGTAGTAGTAGTAGTAGTAGTAGTAGTAGCAGAAATGTTAGCTGTTACGAAGTCTGTCCCCCTCTCGATAAACCTAAGAGACAGAGAATTAAGG
>NC_066552.1:13175422-13177922 GCF_024679095.1 Eriocheir sinensis
CCATTTCCTTTGCCACGCCCTTTGCTTAACTGCTTCCTTTTCCTCTTTCTTCGTTTTGTTTTGTTTTGTTTTCTTTATTTGTTTCTTTTTTGGCTTTTTTTATCCCTCCGTTTCTGTGGATCTTTTTCTTTCTTTTCTCTAAATTTTTCTCCTGTTTTTTTTTCTTTTTTCTTTTATTTTGTTTTGTATTTTGTTGCGTTTCCCCTTTATCACAATTTTCCGTCTTTTTCTGTAACTCTTTCCCTATTTTTTTCTCCTGTTTTTTTTCTTTTTTCTTTTACTTTATTTGTATTTTATTGCGTTTCCCCTTTATCACAATTTTCCGTCATTTTCTGTAGCTCTTTTCCTATTTTTTCTCCTGTTTTTTTTCTTTTTTCTTTTACTTTATTTGTATTTTATTGCGTTTCCCCTTTATCACAATTTCCCGTCTTTTTTCTCCAACTCTTTCCTTAGTTTTTTTTCCTTTTTTCCATAACTTTTCTTTCTTCATATTCGTATTTCGTTGCTCTTTCATTTTCATCCATACTTAAACATCTAATAAAACCTCTGGCACCCAAAACTGATCTAACCCAAAATCAAACCCAAATCTACACGACCCCCTTAATAACTCTCTTCTATTTGTATTTCGTTGTTCTTTCCGTTTCATATATACTTAAACATCTATTAAAACCTCTATGTCACCCAAAACTAATCTAACCCCAAATTGAGCCCTATACAACACGACCCCCTTAATAACTCCACTTCTCTTCCTATACCTCCAGGCGCAAGAACGACCCCCTTAAGAGATCGAGGGTGCCGCCGGAGCAGAGCAGCGGAGGTCCCGGCACTAGGGTCCCCTCCTGGCCGTCATGGGGTGCCTGGTGTCCTTCCTGCGCTCCCTTCGCTCCTACCACGGGTCGCACCTCACGCCCAGACAGCTTGAGAGGCAGAGGCGGCAACGATCACAGACGTCCCAGTAAGAGAGAGAGAGAGATTGAATAAGAGATAGACTGAATAAGAGGGAAAGAAAGAGAGAGAAAAGAGAGACAGATTGATAGATAGATATAGATTTGAGTAGGAGACAGACTGAATAAGAGGGAAAGAAAGAGAGAGAAGAGAGAGACAGATTGATAGATAGATATAGATATAGACTTGAGTAGGAGACAGACTGAATAAGAGGGAAAGAAAGAAAGAGAGAGAAAAGAGAGACAGATTGATAGATAGATATAGACTTGAGTAGGAGACAGACTGAATAAGAGGAAAAGAGAGACAGATTGATAGATAGATATAGATATAGACTTGAGTAGGAGACAGACTGAATAAGAGGGAAAGAAAGAGAGAGAAGAGAGACAGATTGATAGATAGATATAGACTTGAGTAGGAGACAGACTGAATAAGAGGGAAAGAAAGAGAGAGAAGAGAGACAGATTGACAGATAGATATAGACTTGAGTAGGAGACAGACTGAATAAGAGGAAAAGAAAGAAATAGAGAGAAAAGAGAGACAGATTGATAGATAGATATAGATATAGACTTGAGTAGGAGACAGACTGAATAAGAGGGAAAGAAAGAGAGAGAAAAGAGAGACAGATTGATTGATAGATATAGATATAGACTTGAGTAGGAGACAGACTGAATAAGAGGGAAAGAAATTGAGAGAAAAGAGAGACAGAGATTGATAGATAGATATAGATATAGACAGAACAGAGATTGATAGATAGATATAGATATAGACAGAACAGAGATTGATAGATAGATATAGATATAGACAGAACAGAGATTGATAGATAGATATAGATATAGACAGAATAGATAGAGACCTTACCTTACCTTACCTGACCTTACTTTACCTAACCTAACCTTACCAATGAAACCGAGAGAGAAAGAGTAAGATAGATAGATAGACAGAGAAATAGATAGACAGAATGAGAGAGAGCCTTACCTTACCTAATTTCGCCTTACCTAACCTTACCTAACCTAATCTTACCTTACCCTCCCTTACCTTCCATTCCATTTCCTTCCCTTTTCTTCCCTTTCCTTCCCTTCCCTTCCTTGAAATCATCTTCCCTTCCCTTCCCTTTCCCTCACTTCCCTTCCCTTTCCTACCCTTCCCTTCCCTTCCCTTCCCTACCATTACCTTACCTAACTTAACCATCCCTTCCTTCCCTCCCCTTCCCTTCCCTTCCCTTCCCTTACCTAACACCCTGACCTTCCCTTCTCCCCCAGGTCACGCCCCACACGACCTCCAACGCCCCCCAGCTCCCCCGAGGACGACGAAAGACGAACACTCAGCTTCGACGGAGGTGCCCCCCCTTCCTATTCCGGCCCCCCCGTCCCTCCGCAGCCCCCCGGAGGACCCCCCCAGCCCCCCGCCCCCCGCTCCAAGGCCCCGCGGTTCTTCAGGAAAAAAAGATAGATTGGAGGATTGGGTTTCCTGATTGGCTGGGTATTGATTGTGTATTGATTGGGCATTGATTGGGCATTGATTGGGTATTGATTGGGCATTGATTGGGCATTGATTG
>NC_066552.1:13180422-13245422 GCF_024679095.1 Eriocheir sinensis
CACACACACACACACACACACACACACACACACACACACACACACACACACACACACACACACACAACATAAATAAAAAGAAAGGAAAAACAATGAAAAGATGAAAATAAATAAGGAAAAATAAAAGTTGAGGGAAGAGATGGAAAAAAAAATTAATGAAGGGAAAGACGAAGAAATACAAAGAAAATAGAATCATCACCATCACCACCACCATCACCATCACCACCACCTCTGAAGGCCAGCCCCGCGGAGGTGTACTGACCTGGGAGTAGAGGCGGCGCAGTGCGGGGGTCCAGGTGTCCTCAGGTAACCCTCCGCCCGGTGCTCACAGCGGCGTGGAGGCGGCTGCTAAGGACAGGAAATGAGAGGTGTTAAGTAGATCTGAATGTTGATTAAAGGTGGATATGCGTCTGAGAGTTAGTTAACCCAGTAGCTGCGGGGATCATGTTTCTTAAAGGCCCCTCAAAGCGAATTAAGGAGAAAAAATCATCACTCACACAAACCACTTCATAATATATATCAACGCATTAGTGATCAGTTTATACATCATCTATTTTGGGGGGTCTTTATCATGACAAAAAAAAAAATTGGCCCGTCGCTGGTACACGGTAAAGCCACAAATTTGGCCCGTCGCTGCTACTGGGTTAAAAGCGAAAAAAGTGATAGATAATAACACAGTAGATACAATAGATATATAAATGTGATGGGAAGGTAAATCAAGGTAAAAAAAAAAACACAGCAAGCTTGTATTTAATTAACGAAAGATGAAAATAGAAATATCTCAAGTAATTAGAGGAACTTAAGACGTAAAACAGGAAAATACAAGATAATACAAGCCAAATACAAGGAAATACAAGACGCATACAAGAAAATACAGGCTAAATACAGGTAAGCTAAGTTAATTAAATATGAAAACAGGTACGGAAATTAATCAAAGTTGTTAAGAAGTATACATAACCTGATTAAACGTGAATACAGGTGACTTAGTGTTAATGCAAGGTGCGGACAGGTGCGGGAAGTTAATTAAAAGGTGTGAGGAGATTAGTTAGACCCAAATTTAAAGGTGTTCCCAGCTGTACTAAAGTTAATTAAGGGTGCGTGAACATAATGGCAGGTGAAGAGGTTGGGATACGAGATTAAAAAGTATATATATAGTAATTAATTATGAATGTCTCTCTCTCTCTTTCTCTCTCTCTCTCTCTCTCTCTCTCTCTCTCTCTCTCTCTCTCTCTCTCTCTCTCTCTCTCTCTCTCTCTCTCTCTCTCATTTATTTACTCTTTTCTTCCTCTTTTTTTTATTTCCTACGTTTTTTTTTCTCTTCTTTCTTTTTTTCTTTCTCTAATTTTCTTTTTTTTATTTTCACTTTCAATTCTTTCTTTATATTTTTTATCTTTTGTATATCTTCTTTTCTTTCTCCTCCTCTCTTTTTCATCTCCTCCTCCTCCTCCTTTCTTTACCTATCATCCTTTTCTTTTCCTTCTTCGCATCCATTCTTTTCTTCTTCTTCATCTCCTCCTCCTCCTTCTCCTCCTCGCACACGCACACGCACGCACGCACGCACACATCCTCACGTCCTTGGCTATATCAATCGCATTTAACGACCGGAATTCGGGGATTTGAATCTTCCTCCTCCTCCTCCTCCTCCTCCTCCTCTGAAGTATATAGCAAGCAACGCCTCAGGTGAGCATCAAACACGCGCCAGGTGAACTAAAGCAAGGTAAGAACTCCACACACACACACACACACACACACACACACACACACACACACACACACACACACACACACACACACACATACTTATAATCTTTCCTTTGTTTTACGTATATTTCTATTTATTTTTCTTCTTCTTCTTCTTCTTCTTTTTCTTCTTCTCCGTTTTCATTATTTTCTATTTCTTATTTTTGCTGTTATTGTTTCGTCTTATTTCTATTAATTATGTTTGTTTATTTTCTCCCCTAGATAGATAGATAGACAGCCAGATAGATTGATACATAGATAGATAGATAGATAGATAGTGAGAGAGGCAGCTAGAGAGAGAGAGAGAGAGAGAGAGAGAGAGAGAGAGAGAGAGAGAGAGAGAGAGTGGTTATAAATTTAAAGACGCTCCGCTCACAAGCTTAACGCTAATCCCTTTGTAAGCTTTTTGTCTTCTTATATAATGCAACACACTTTTATGTAACACTGAGGTACTGTTTTTTTTATATGTGTGTGTGTGTGTGTGTGTGTGTGTGTGTGTGTGTGTGTGTGTGTGTGTGTGTGTGTGTGTGTGTGTGTGTGTGTGTGTGTGTGTGTGTGTGTTTCCCAGGCCGAGAAATGTGGTTTGTGAGGGGTAAGGGAAGGAGGGGTTGTGTGTGTGTGTGTGTGTGTGTGTGTGTGTGTGTGTGTGTGTGTGTGTGTGTGTGTGTGTGTGTGTGTGTGTGTGTTCATAGCTTTGTGTTTCTTGGGCTTATACAACACCATCATCACCACCACCACCAACATCACCACCACCACCAACATCACCACCACAAACACCAACACCACCACCACCAACAACAACAACAACAAGAGATTCCAACACCACAAAACTCAGCATTCGATCCTATTCCTCCCACCAACAGATGCAGGGCGTGACTTTCATCCTCTCTGTGGGTCTGCTGCTGGGTCTGACTACTGCTGACCCTGCTGCCGACCCCGCCCCTGCTCCTGCTCCTGCCCCTAAACCGCACCCAAAACCGGCAGCCAAACCCGCGCTGGCATACGGGTACAATATTGGCTACGATAGCGACGAGAGCCTGGAGAGCAACGAGTACTACGGTAACCTCTACGGAAGACGCGGTATCGGTTCCAAATTCGGTACCCATAAGACTATCGGTACCAGTGGCTTCAGTAACTACTTCGGGGGCCTGGGCGGCGTTCCCTATGGTACCGTTGGAGGCGTGGTACCGACACAGTTTGGTACCGTTGGCTACGTGCAACAGCCTGGTATATATGGGGGCCTTGGCACTGGTTATGGTACCGCTACTGGGTATGGTACCGCTACTGGGTATGGTACCGGATACGGGAGTGCCTATGGAAGCCCCTATGGCACCACTGGGTACAAGAACTTCGGCCGTGACTACAGCGAGGAACGGAACATAGGATTTGGGGGTCAGAGATTTGGATCCTACAAGCATGGGTTCGGTGGTAGGACTCCTTTCTACTACGGCAGGCATCGCTAAGGGGGTTCTGATCCTATTGTTGCCACCTGTATCTCTCTGTATGCATTGTTAGGGGTATTAAACTTGATCTTGAGGTGGTACTAATGTGTGTAACTGTATATCTTTCCCTCCATCGGTGTATCTAATGTATTACTAATGGTATATATAGATTTGCCTTATATGCTGTTGTGGGTTTGATAATATGACTTTGGTGTGTTTAATACGTGTATGAGTGTATTTTTAGCTTTCTTAAGTATACCGGAAAATGAGTATAATGTGGAGTATATTTTTAGTAGTGGAGGAGGAGGAGAAGAAGAAGAGAAAGAAGAGGAGAAAGAAGAGAAAGAGGAGGGGAAGAGAAAGAGGAATAGAGATGAAGGAGTAAGAAGAGAAAGAAAATAAAGAATAGAAAGACGAAAAGGAGAAATTAAAAGGAAGAGGAAAAAGAGGAAAAAAGAGAAATAGGAAAAAAAGAAGAATATTAGCTAACTCTTGTCATATGTGTGTGTGTGTGTGTGTGTGTGTGTGTGTGTGTGTGTGTGTGTGTGTGTGTGTGTGTGTGTGTGTGTGTGTGTTTAACCCCTCAATAAAGAAAGCTAAACAGTATTGAAGTAAAAGTTGGTCTGTCATTCCTCATACCTACGCGCTAAACACACACACACACACACACACACACACACACACACACACACACACACTACTACTACTACTACTACTACTGCTACTATGACTACTATTACTACTACTTCTACTACTACTACTACTACTACTACTACTACTATGAAGAAGGGGAAGTAAAAAAGAACAAAATATGAGAAAAAGAAAGAAAATAATAAAAGAAAGAGAAAAAAAAAGATGGAAGGAAATGAAGAAGAAGAAGAAGAAGATTTATGAGAGGGAAGAAACACACACACACACACACACACACACACACACACACACACACACACACACACACACACACACACACACACACACACACACACACACACACACACACACACACACACACACACACACACACACACCTTCTTAAGTCCTTCCTGTCCTTGAAACGCTGTCCTTGATCCTCCTCCTCCTCCTCCTCCTCCTCCCTCTCCTCCTCCTCCTCCTCATGGGCCTTAAACACAGTAGTAAAAAACAACAACAAAAACAAGAAAACAAAAAAAAAAAACAAGAACAACAATAAATAACAATAATAATAACAATAATAACAACAAAACGACGTCATAGTTTTTTTGCGTTCGAGTGTGATGCAAAAAAAATAAATAAGACACGTCAATTATTTCTATTATTTCTTGCTTGAGTGTGTGTGTGTGTGTGTGTGTGTGTGTGTGTGTGTGTGTGTGTGTGTGTGTGTGTGTGTGTTTAAGTTTATGGTCTTTCTCTCTCCCTTCTTTTTATTCCTTTCTAATTATTCTTTTTTTCATATATTCCTTTTTCTTATCTCTTTTTTTTCTTCTATGGTTAAATCCGCTGGTCCAAGTTCGTATCCCGGTCCAGGCAGTCAACGTACACTCCACCACCAAGCCGTTCACCTTCCTTCCTTTTTTTTCTTCTATGGTTAAATCCGCTGGTCCAAGTTCGAATCCCGGTCCAGGCAGTCAGCGTACACTCCACCACCAGGCCGTTCACCTTCCTTCCGGCTGGCCTATAAATGGGTTACCTGGGAAAACCCGAGGAAGGTCAATTATTCGCATGATTTCCTTTAAGTTTGCATTCTAATATGATGTTGTAAAGCGTCGACTCTAAGCTGCATGACTGACTGATCGATAGTTTAGTGTTGCAGGTAAACAACAAGGGAGAAGGGAGGAGCATGCCATCCCAACCCCCAGGCAGGACAGTGCGTGATTATACAACTAAGGATACATGTGTAGGGAGCACCAGGAAACTAAAAAGATACAATGGTAGGAAGGAATGCACAACAAGGGAGGGGGCGGTACCTGGCGGCCTCCCCCTAGACAATAAGAAAATAAAACGCGGGGCCGGAGAAATACATTGCCCACGCACTAGATGGGAGTGAATACAGAGCTACAGTAAACAGGCATCCAGCAACTCTAAGCTATGTCTTGTTTTTATAAGCTTGTCCTTCTGCTACGGTGATTCCCTCTTCGTTTTAAGCTTAGAATGCTTTATTTTTCGCATGGTCAAATCTGCGTTAAGACAATGGAAGGAGGAGGAGGAGGAGGAGGAGATGGAGGAGGAAGGAGATGAAAGAGAAGGAAAGGGATGAAGATAAAGAAAAGGATGATAGATAGAGATAGAAGGAAGAGAAAGAGGAGGAGGAGGAGGAGGAAGAAGGAGATGAAAGAGAAGGAAAGAATGAATGCTAAGAAGAAGATAAAGAAAAGGATGATAGATAGAGATAGAAGGAAGAGAAAGAGGAGGAGGAGATGGAGGAGGAGGAAGATGAAAGAGAAGGAAAGAATGGATGCTAAGAAGAAGATAAAGAAAAGGATGATAGATAGAGATAGAAGGAAGAGAAAGAGGAGGAGGAGATGGAGGAGGAGGAAGGAGATGAAAGAGAAGGAAAGAATGGATGCCGAGAAGAAGATAAAGAAAAGGATATTAGAGATAGGGAGAGAAAGAAGAAGAGAAAAAAGGAGGAGGAAGAAGAAGGAGACTGATTGATAAGTTTGCGAAGAAGAAAAAAAGAAAACAATGATAGATAAAAATAGGAGGAAGAGGAGGAAGAAGAAGAAGAAGAAGAAGAAGAAGAAGAAGAAGAAGAAGAAGAAGAGGAGGAGGAAGAAGAGGAGGAGGAGGAGGAAGAAAGGGAGAAAGCCATTTATACCACAAGGAAGGGACCAGAGAGAGAGAGAGAGAGAGAGAGAGAGAGAGAGAGAGAGAGAGAGAGAGAGAGAGAGAGAGAGAGAGAGAGAGAGAAGAAAAAGAGGAGGAGGAGGAGGAGGAGGAAGAGGAGGAGGAGAGGAAGAGGAAGAGAGAAAAAAAATGTCATGTTTTTTTTCTTTTTCTAAATCCCAACCATTTTTATCTGATGTGTGTGTGTGTGTGTGTGTGTGTGTGTGTGTGTGTTACTTGCATTTTTTTCGTTTTATTTTATTTTATGTTCGTTTTCTTCTCTTTCTTTTTCTTCTTATTTGTAACTAAAAAAAAAAAAATAGAGATAAAAAACACAATTATATTCTTCTCATTCTTTTATTGACAAACATTTCTTAAGACAAAAACAATAAAACAAACAAAAACACCAGTTCCACACACACACACAAACACACACACACACACACACACACACACACACACACACACACAGGTTAGGTAAGGCTAGGTTAGGTAAGGTAAGGTAAGGTAAGGTAAGGTTAGGTAAGGTAAGGTAAGGTAAGGCAAGGTAAGGTAAGGTAAGGTAAGGTAAGGTAAGGTTAGGTAAGGTAAGGTAAGGTAAGGCAAGGCAAGGTAAGGTAAGGTAAGGTAAGGTAAGGTTAGGTAAGGTAAGGTAAGGTAAGGTTAGGTAAGGTAAGGTTAGGTAAGGTAAGGTAAGGTAAGGTAAGGTAAGGTAAGGTAAGGTAAGGTAAGGTAAGGTAAGGTAAGGTAAGGTAAGGTAAATCATTATAAACCAAACCAAACCAATTCTCAACCATCACATATTTTTAAGGTAGTGTAAGGTAAGGTAAGGTAAGGAAAGGTAAATCATTATAAACCAAACCAAACCAATTCTCAACCATCACATATCTTTAAGGTAATGTAAGGTAAGGTAAGGTAAGGTAATCATCACATCTTAGTGGTGATGGTAATGGTAGTGTCCGCGGCCTCCATGTCCAAAGTTCCCATGTCCAAAGCCACCATGTCCAAGGCCACCATGTCCAAAACCACCATGTCCAAAGTTGCTGTATCTCCCAAAGGACTGCCTTCTTCTGTATCCCCCCCTGCGGCGATGGGGGTCAGCCAGGGCGTCGGGAGATGGGAGGGGCAATGGGTTCGCCACAGGGTCGGCTACTGGGTATGGGAGGGCGGCAGGGTCTGGGTATGGGAGCGCCATGGCCACGGTGACCGCCAGACACATTGCCACGATCAGGGTCTGCGAGAGAGAGACATGGTTGGGTTAGGTGAGGTGAGGTGTGGTAAGTTATCTAGTTCTTGTTGTTGTTGTCTTATTTCTGCTGTTATTATTGTTTACTTCTCTTTTCTTTTCTTTCTTTTACTCCTCTTCCTCCTCCTTCTCCTCCTCCTTCTAAGCCTCCTTCATCCTAAGCCTTCCAAAACAAAAGACGTTATCCAAATCTTAGGGTTAGGTGAGCTGAGGTGTGGTAAGTTATCTAGTTCTTGTTGTTGTTGTCTTATTTCTGCTGTTATTATTGTTTCCTTCTCTTCTCTTTTCTTTCTTTTACTCCTATTCTTTCTTCTTCTTCTCTTCCTCCTCCTTCTAATCCTCCTCCTTCATCGCTGAGGTGTGGTAAGTTATCTAGTTCTTGTTGCTGTTGTCTTATTTCTGCTGTTATTATTGTTTCCTCCTCTTCTCTTTTCTTTCTTTTACTCCTATTCTTTCTTCTTCTCCTCTCCCTCCTCCTTCTCCTCCTCCTTGTAATCCTCCTTCATCCTAAGCCTTCCAAAACAAAAGATGTTATCCAAATCTATATCAAAACTATACTAACACTGAAGACGTTATCCACTTCTATATATACACACTGAAGACGTTATCCAATTCTACATATAACTGAAGACGTTATCCAAATCTATATATACACACTGAAGACGTTATCCAAATCTATATATACACACTGAAGACGTTATCCAAATCTATATATACACACTGAAGACGTTATCCAATTCTACATAACTGAAGACGTTATCCAATTCTACATATAACTGAAGACGTTATCCAAATCTATATCAAAACTAAAGACGTTATCCAAATCTCTATATGAAACTGAAGACGTTATCCAAATCTATGTCAAAATTGAAACATAAGACGCTATCCAAATCTATACAAGACTGAAAACATTACTATCCAAATCTATACAAAACAAAAGACAAAAGACACTCACCGTTTGCATCGTGGTGGTTGTCGAAGGAACCCAAAACAAATGAAGATCAAATTGAAATCAGTCACGAAATCGGAACTCTTGCAGAAAACCCGGGGATGATCTTCTTGCCGTCTATTACTGAGGGGTTCCAAGGGGTTTCTGGGGTCCGTAGGGGTTTGGATTCTTATATAGGTGATGGATGAAGGCTTTGGGGGGATATGCGCCGCTGGGTAAGGACGCAGAAGGGCGCGAAAAAGGGCAAAAAAAGGGTAATAAAGGGGAAGTTGAGGGGAAGTTGAGGTGTAGGTCTTGTAACTTGAGACCGCATATCTGTTAATTGTTTTCCTGTCTCCTTCCTCTTTTGCTCCTTTTCTTCTTCTTCTTCTTCTTCTTCTTCTTCTTCCTTTTCTTTTTCCACAAGTGTTCTTCTTTTTCTTCTTCTTCTTCTTCCTTTTCGTTTTCCATAAGTTTTCTTCTTCTTCTTCTTCTTCTTCTTCTTCTTCTTCTTCTTCTTCTTCTTCTTCTTCTTCTTCTTCTCCTTCTTCTTCCTCTTCTTTTTCCATAAGTTTTCTTCTTCTTCTTCTTCTTCTTCTTCTCCTCCTTCTTCCTTTTCTTTTTCCACAAGTGTTCTTCTTTTTTTTTCTTCTTCTTTTTCTTCTTCTTCTTCTTCTCCTTCTTCTTTCTCTTCTTTTTTCATAAGTTTTCTTCTTCTTCTTCGTCCTCTTCTTTTTCCATAAGTTTTCTTCTTCTTTTTCTTCTTCTTCTTCTTTTCCTTCTTCTTCCTCTTCTTTTTCCATAAGTTTTCTTCTTCTTCTTCTTCTTCTTTTTCCATAAGTTTCCTTCTTCTTCTTCATCTTCTTTTTCTTCTTCTTCTTCCTCTTCTTCTTCATCTTCTTCTTCTTCTTTTCTTTCGTTCTCAATGTTTCTTTCATCTTTCTTCCTCCTCCTCTTCTTCTTTCTCAGGTTTTTCTCTTTCTTCTTCTTCCTCCTCCTCTTCCTCCTCCTCCTCCTCCTCCTTCTCCTCCTCCTCCTTCTCCTCCTTCCATTTCTATTCCTGTGTGTCTAAATTTAGTAATTCTTCTTATTTGTCTTCTTCTTCTTCTTCTTCTTCTTCTTCTTCTCAATAGGAAAAGGGTGGATGGGGAAGGACTCGATACGGGGAACCTACGGGAATTTACCACTTTAACCCATACGAGGAGGAGGAGGAGGAGGAGGAGGAGGAGGAGGAGGAGGAGGAGGAGATAGGTAAGGGTAGGGAAGGTATGGAGAGAGAGAGTGTTTATGGTCAGAAGAAGGAAGAAGAAGAGGAGGAGGAGGAGGAGGAGGAGGAGGAGGAGAGGAAAAAAGCGTCTAGTTATATAAGTGGTATAGGGGGAGAGAGAGAGAGAGAGAGAGAGAGAGAGAGAGAGAGAGAGAGAGAGAGAGAGAGAGAGAGAGAGAGAGAGAGAGACTTTGACCATTCGGAGACAGATATAGAAACATGATAAGAAATGGTCACATACACACACACACACACACACACACACACACACACACACACACTCACACACACGCACGCACACACACACACACACACACATGCAAAACTATTTCCTGTATTTCGCCATTTCTACGAAGAGAGAGAGAGAGAGAGAGAGAGAGAGAGAGAGAGAGAGAGAGAGAGAGAGAGAGACAGACAAACAGACAGACAGAACACAACCAAAATCAACCAAAATCAACCACAAACTAACTCAACCATATTTCAACCACAACCACGTGTGCTAACCCAACCAAAATTCAACCCAAACCAAACACCAAAACCACCACAACAAGCTCAACCAAACACAACCATATTTCAACCATTCCCAACAGCAACCAACGTCAGACAGGTTCCCTAGATCCGGCTCATGAGTTTGGCTGATACCTGATTCTTACGTAAGGGAGCAGGTTAATTAGGTTTCTGCTCAGGTGTTTCGTCCACGTGTATACCAGTTTGACCACGCCCACCTCCTCCTCCTCCTCCTCCTCCTTGCTCCTGTGTCTCTGTCTCCTTCTAGTGGTTTGTTTTGTTTTGTTTTTCTTTTTTTGGTGGTTGGGTTTGGGTTGTTATTGGGTGACTAGTTGTGTGGTTGTGTTTGTGTTGCTAGGTTTTAATTTTTTTGTATATTTTTTTCTTCTCTTTTTTCTTTTTCTATTTCTTTCTCTCATTCTCACTTTCGTTTTCTCTTTCTTTCTCTCTTTTTCTTCCTTCCTTCCTTCCTTCCTTCCTTCCTTCCTTCCTTCCCTCCCTTGAATATTCAGTTCCTACCATTATTACAAAACGTGTGTGTGTGTGTGTGTGTGTGTGTGTGTGTGTGTGTGTGTGTGTGTGTGTGTGTTACGCTTAAGCCTATAATACCAATTCTAGCCTTTTTTTCATAGTGAGGCGAACCCGTTAGATCCTCAAGCACGTGTATTTTTTTTTTATAGTGGCGCCATTCTTCCCTGACTTCCTCATACACGACTCCACCTGTTCCAAGGCCTCGAGGTGAATTCTAAGCCTCCTATCTGACCTTGTAAAACCTCTTCCGTGATGCTGGGGAAGGTGAGTCACAAGTTGATGCCGAGAAAGAAGTGCTTGGGGGAAGGCCTGTTTGGGTGGGGTAATGATGTCAACGTGTGTGTGTGTGTGTGTGTGTGTGTGTGTGTGTGTGTGTGTGTGTGTGTGTGTGTGTGTGTGTGGAAGCTGCAATTTGTTTACATAATTGGAGTTCTTGCGCTGAAAGGAATACAGATTAGGATGCGGTGATGCTGAAATTGATACGTTAGGTTGTGATGGCAAAAGGAATATCAGCCCCCCTCCCCTCCCACCCCACTTCCTTCCTTCCTTTCTTACTTCCTCTCCGCCTTCCTTCCTTCCTTCTTTCCTTTTTTCCTTCCTTATCTACCTACGTTCGCATTAAAAACTCTTCTTTCTATCCTTCCTTCCTTCCTTCCTTCCTTCCTTCGATCCTTTCTTACTCTCTTTCGTCACCCTCAAGTCGTTCAACAGATCCTGTCCTTTCTATCTTTAATGAGTGATCGTCAGTTGTGTGTCAATTTTTTATGGGTGCCATCTCATGTGGGTCTATATCACAATGTCACAGCTGACCGCCTAGCGATGGAAGCCTGCCGTCTGCCTCCACGTGGTGATGGACGCCCCCTCTCCCTGCCCTGTCACCTCTCCAGAGTCCGCTCCGCCGCCTTCCTTCCTGCACGGCGTCGTAGGGATGCAGAGAGGCCTCACAGCGTCACCATCAACCACTACGAGTCTGTCTGCCGTCACAAATACTCCTACCGACGCCGGGGCCTCATGGTTCGGAGACATAATGTTGTCTCCGCACGTCTGTGGCTGGGCTACCGTCCACCGTGGCAGGTCGCCGGGGTGGAGGGGGAGCCTGTATTTACGGAATGTCGCCTGTGCCGCTCACCGATGTCGAACACCATCGAACATTACTGCCTGGCCTGCCCCACTGTTCGTGGTTTGCTACCCCAGGGACAGCCGTTGGATGCTGTCTGCCGCCACCTCCTGAACCACGACTTCCTCGACGCAATCCTGGTGCGCCACCCTCGTTTTGGTGGATTCTCCTAATGTTATGTGCCCTACGTGGCACTAGTCCCTCTAAATTTTTCTGACTTATCTGTGTATTACATCAACTTGCTTCCTGTTTTAGTGTGTGTGTGTGTGTGTGTGTGTGTGTGTGTGTGTGTGTGTGCATTCAAACTCTATTGTCTATAGTTAAACCTGATGCATTTGCTAAAAATTGTTTTGTCTGACGCTATTGCGCAATAAATTTATCAAACAACAACAACTCTCTTTCGTTCTTCGTCAACAACCAAAACCGAAGGCCCAGCTCAAGGCGTCACTCGTACCCATACAGAAAATAAAAACAGGTTAATCAGGCTTGGCCCACATAAACAACGATAAGACGATGTATATTTAGAGAGAGGAAGGACAGGCCGTATGCTTAACCCTATCCCAACCCAAGTACACATATCTGGGCTCTCGTAGGAGTTTGGTGCATTGCCAAGGGCAGTTTAATGACCCTGGTGGTAGGCTGACCCTTCCTCTGTACCCTGAACCTAAGAAACACTCGTTAGAACAGGATTGAACCTCTTTTTGACAAGGCTTTTGTGGGAGTTGTGGGCATTTCCAGGGGTAGTTTAATGGCCCTGGTGGTAGTTTGACCCTTCCTCTGTACCGTGAACCTTAAGAAATGCCCAAGTCCCCCACAAATTCTACGCAAGCCTTCTTCTTTCTTTCACTCCCTTTCTTTCCCTTCTCCTTTCACTCCCTTTCTTCCCTTCTACTTTTTATCTTTCCACTTTTTTCTTCTTCCTCTTTCTTTCACTCCCTCTCTGTCCCTTCTTCCTTTCACTCCTTACTTCCTCCCTTCTACTTTCCCTCCACGCTTTTCTTCTTCTTTCACTTCCTACACAGTCAAACCATGATTTCTGCTGGCGTGGTTCTCATATTTCCGTGGTTTTCTGACGTGTCCACGATCTTCCAAAGCTACGGTAGATTTCACTGAAGGACGACGGTATTACCCACCATCATCATCACCAGCAGCAGTAATACCAAGAAGCAAATGAGGAACACGCTGGCGGAAATCGTGGTTTGACTGAAGATCCACGGAGAGTTTGCCCAGTGTAACAGCCCCTTAATTATTTCCATTTTATCAAGGTTTGTCTTCCTTATATGACTTTAACTGTTTTTTGTTCTCTCTCCCACCAGTTTACCTTCATTTATATATTACCTTTTCTTAACTTCTTTTAAATCTCGTAAGTGAAAATCGTTTAATCTTTCCTTTTCCTCCTAACTTTCTCATTTACTTCCTCGTCTTCATTTCGTCGTATCTTTTCTTCTGTACTCTTTAACTACCTCTATACCTAAAAATAGTTTGTTTAATGAAAGGAGGGAGATAGCAAGGGCACAGAGAGCGAGATGAAGAGGCAGCATTGAGACATGGAATAGGCTAGCGGACAT
Source organism: Eriocheir sinensis (assembly GCF_024679095.1). NCBI lineage: Eukaryota > Metazoa > Arthropoda > Malacostraca > Decapoda > Varunidae > Eriocheir > Eriocheir sinensis. Next base: position 13,193,571 of record NC_066552.1, read on the forward strand.
CGTGGTTTGACTGAAGATCCACGAAGAATTTGCCCAGTGTGATAGCCCCTCAATGTTACTTCTTTACTCTATAATTACCTCTATGCCCATTAATAGATTGTTTAATGAAAGGAGGAAGATAGGAAGGGCACAGAGAGCGACAACAGGAGATGAAGAGGCAGCATTGAGACATGGAATAGGCAAGCGGGCATCGTGGTTTGACTGAAGATCCACGGAGAATTTGCCCAGTGTGATAGCCCCTCAGTGTTACTTCTTTACTCTATAATTACCTCTATGCCCATTAATAGATTGTTTAATGAAAGGAGGGAGATAGCAAGGGCACAGAGAGCGACAACAGGAAATGAAGAGGCAGCATTGAGACATGGAATAGGCTAGCGGACATCGTGGTTTGACTGAAGATCCACGGAGAATTTGCCCAGTGTGATAGCCCCTTAATGTTACTTGGGGAAATTCCATGGAGTGTTTTGTGATGCGGTGATAGTTTTACACGTCTTCTGCGCCTCGAAGGGGAAAATCACCAAGGGAAACCCGGTCAAATCTTCTCGTGGCCTTGGGAAGTAGCCGTGTTGGGATGGGAGGAGGGGAAGGAAGGGAAGAGAAGGGAAGGGAGGGGAAGGGAAGGGAAAGGAAGGGAAAGGATGAAAAGGGAAGGGAAGGGAAGGAAAGGGAAGGGAAAGGAAAGGGAAGGGAAGGGAAAGGAAAGGGAAGGGAAAGGAAAGGATGAAAAGGGTTGGGAGAGAGAGAGAGAGAGAGAGAGAGAGAGAGAGAGAGAGAGAGAACTACGTCGTTGCCGGGGCCTCCTTTGAAAGCACACACACACACACACACACACACACACACACACACACACACAGGTCAACCGCTTCTTATTATTTTTTGTTGTTATTTTTGTTGTTGTTTAGGGTACACACGAGTTTGACCGTTTGACCTCCTCCTCCTCCTCCTCCTCTTCATTCTTTTTTTATCACATCTCATTTCTTCCTGTTTTCTCTCTCTCTCTCTCTCTCTCTCTGCTGAAAGAAACAAAGAGCGAAATACTCTCCTCCCTCACAACCGTATTCAATATGTCCTTGCGACAAGGCATTGTCCCTTCAGATTGGAAAAAGGCTAACGTGACACCGATTTTTAAGAAAGGAGACAAAAAAAAAAAAAAAGTACCAGGTTATTACAGGCCCATTAGTCTAACTTCGGTTGTAGGTAAGCTACTTGAGGGCATAATTAGAGACAAAATTGTGAGTTACCTTGAAAGCCACTCATTAATTGGGGACTCACAACATGGCTTCCGAAACAAAAGATCCTGCCTATCAAATCTATTAACCTTTTATAACGACCTCTTCACTGTTTATGACGTAACCAAATCACTGGACGTAGTCTATCTTGATTTCCAGAAAGCGTTTGATAAAGTCCCGCATCATAAATTACTTTACAAATTAAAGCAAATAGGTATTGACGGTCAGGTAAACCAATGGATCGCGAATTGGTTGAGCAACAGACAACAAAGAGTAGTGATTGACGGATTTAACTCAGAGTGGGCGCCTGTCACTAGTGGCGTCCCTCAGGACTCGGTTCTTGGCCCAGTGCTCTTCATTATTTACATCAACGACGTGGATGTTGGACTCAATAACCGCATTAGTAAATTTGCAGACGACACAAAGATTGGTAACTCGGTTCTCACTGACGAAGACAGGCAAAGCCTCCAAGAGGATTTGCACAAAATTTCAGCTTGGTCGGATAGATGGGAGATGCCCTTAACGTAGACAAGTGCCAGGTCCTTGAAGTTGGAACGAGGAATAAAAGTTTGATTACGAAATGCGCGGCGTTAAACTCAAAAGCGTTCAATGCGTCAAGGACTTGGGGGTCAAAATCGCGTCAAACCTCAAATTCTCACAGCAATGCATCGATGCAGCAAATAAAGCGAACAGAATGTTGGGCTTCATTAAAAGAAACTTTTATTTAAGAATAAAGATGTAATACTCCCGCTCTACAACAGTTTAGTCAGACCCACTTGGAATATGCGGTACAGTTTTGGTCTCCCACCATGCAAAGGATATTGCTAAATTAGAAGGTGTTCAGCGTCAGGCAACGAAAATTATCCCTTCCTTGCGCAACAAATCCTACGAAGAAAGGCTTACCCTTAACATGTTCTCTCTTGAGAAACGTCGCCTCCGAGGAAAACTGATCGAATGTTTTAAAATACTTAATGGTTTCACGAATGTAGACAGATCAACATTGTTTATGATCGATGACATTTTGCGCACGAGGAACAATGGCGTAAAACTCAGATGTAGACAAGTAAATTCAGACTGCACCAAATTTTTCTTCACCAACGTTGTAGTGCGAGAATGGAATAAGCTCCCATCATCAGTGGTCCAGTGTAACACGACTGACTCCTTCAAAAATAAGCTCGACCGTCACTTCCTTCAACGTAATATCAACTAGAGTAGAAATGCAACGTTTTGGAGTCTTCTAATTAATGTAAAATCACTTAGGTTTAAGGACAGACCACCAAGTCTGGACCATGGGGTCTGTGTGGTCTGATTTTCTATGTAAATATGTAAATCTATGTAAATCTCTCTCTCTCTCGTGATGCCGTTAATTTCCTATTGTTACGATTGGAGGAGGAGGAGGAGGAGAAGATGAACAAAAACAAAAAGAACAAGAAGAAGAACAATGAGGAAGGGGAAGAAGAAGAAGAAGAAGAAGAAGAAGAAGAAGAAGAAGAGGAAGACGTTGCTATTCCCTTGCTAGATTCAGTACACACCCCCTCCCCCCCTCCCCCCTCCCCGAAGCAAGGGAAGGGAAGGGGAGTCCCCGGGAAAGACCTAAGACGAATGACCTTACTTCCCTTGTTAAACGGAGAAGGAGGAGGAGGAGGAAGAAGGTAAGAAGTGGGGAAGAGGAAAGAAGAGGTTAGGAGGAGGAAGAAGGAAGAGGGAAGAAGGAAGGGAGGAGAAAGAGGGAAGGAAGAAGGGAGGAGGAAGAGGAAGGAATGGAGGAGAAGTGGAGAAAAGGAGGAAGAAAGGAGAGGAATGGGAGAGAAGGAGAGAAAGAGAGAGAAAACGGGGAAGGAAGGAAGGAGAAGGGGAAGGAGGGAGAAGAAGAAGAAGAAGAAGAAGAAGAAGAAGAATATCATAATGGTCTTGGGAACTACGCGGAAGCCTTCAATGATAAACAAGGCATTTACAGCAGGCCTATAGCATTTACAGCAAGTTATATACAGTGCATTCCTTTTAACAGCCATACAGACATATTCAAGTTACCTACAGCCACTCACAAGCCTTCTAACAGCCATACAGACTATCTTACAGACCTCAACGTGACCCTGTATATACGAGATGTCAGTTCTAACAGCCTCATACAGATATATACAAGTTAGCGACGCGCATTCCCAACCCTTCGTACAGACATACAAAGACACTTGGTTATTTGGTATTGCTACTAACAGACTTTAAATAGAGATATCGAGAGTTTCAAGGAAGGGAGGAGATAGTGAAGAGGAAATGAAGAGGGGAAGAAGAGGAAGGAGGGGATGAGAAGAGGGGAAGAAGGAGGAGGAAGGGGTGAGAAAAAAAAGAGAAAGAAGGGAAGGAGGAAGAAGAAGGGAGAGAGGAAGAAGAGGAAGGGGAGAGAAGGAAGGAAGGGAAGAAGGGAGAAGGGAAGAAGAGGGGGAAGAAAGAACGAAGGGAAGAAGGGAGAAGGGAAGAAGATGAAGGAAGAAGAGGGGAAAAAGAAATAGGGGAAAGAAGGGAGGGAAGGGAAGAAGGGAGAAAGGAAGAAGAGGGGAAGAAATAACGAAAGGCAGAAGGAAGAGGGGAAGAAGAGGAAGGAAGAAAAGGGGAAAAAGAAGAAGGGGAAAGGAGGGAGGGAAGGGAAGAAGGGAGAGGGGAAAAGGAGGAAGGAAGAAGAGGGGAAGAAATAACGAAAGGCAGAAGGAAGAGGGGAAGAAGAGGAAGGAAGAAAAGGGGTAAAAGAAGAAGGGGAATGAAGGGAGGGAAGGGAAGAAGGGAGAGGGGAAGAAGAGGAAGAAAGAAGAGGGGAAGAAGGGGAAAGAAGGGAGGGAAGGGAAGAGGGGAGACGGGAAGAAGAGGAAGGAAGAAGAGGGGAAGAAGAAGAAGAGGGGGGTAAAAGAACGAAAGGAAGAAGAGAGATAGAAAAAAAAACACCAACTTCTAATCATTTTTTTTTTTTTTTTTTTTTTTTGACGTGCCAGCCTATAGCGCCGGTAGGCTTTCTTGAGGGGCCTAGATGGTAGTGGGCCCCAGCTCGTTATGGCGCAGGCAAGTGTTTTATAGTGGCGCCATCTCTTTCTTGGCTCATGCTGCCCCCCGGAGCTGTTTCTTGATTCACTTGGACGGTTTCCTCACGAGTCCGGGTTAAAATCTATCTTGCATTTTCCTTTTTAAATTCCACATAATAATTTCACTTCTAATTCCTCTTTTTATATATTGATTGATAAGTTTATTGATGCAGACACAACAAAGGAGTAGAGAGGAACGATTTACGTCACTCAACCCATAAATCCTAACTCTGACCTTCCCCTTTTCTTATTGCGTATGTCCAGACCATCACCAGCATCCTCCTGAAATACCCAGCAACCCATCTCAACCACACGTGTCCAATCCATATATAGACAGATAGATAGATAGAGAGAGAGACCACCATCCCATATTAACCATACGTGTCCAATCCATATATAGACAGATAAACAGAGAGAGAGAGAGAGAGAGAGAGAGAGAGAGAGAGAGAGAGAGAGAGAGAGAGAGAGAGAGATGGAGAGAAAGTTTGCAGAGAAATTAGCATCCCTTTCCTTCACTGTTAAGGGAATCCCGAGGTATTTTCACCGAGGAGGAAGAAGAAGGAAGGAAGGAAGGAAGGAAGGAGGTTAAGGGACAAGGTGAATGAGAGGAGTGAGAGAGGAAGCGAGAGAGAGGAAAGGAGAGGAAGAGGATAAGAAGGAAAAGAAGGAAAGGAAGGGAGAGGAAGAGAGGAGAGGAGGGACAGGAAAGGGAAAGGACAGGTAGAGGAAGAGATCGAGGAAGAGGAGGAGGAGGAGGAGGAGGAGGAGGAGGAGGAGAGGAAGGAGAAGAGGAGGGAATCGGAGGAGGTAAGAAAAGAAGATGCCGTAAGGAAGAGAGAGAGAGAGAGAGAGAGAGAGAGAGAGAGAGAGAGAAACACACCTGTGCATTCCAACCTGTCTGACTTCGAAATTAATACATGCAGTAGTAGTAGTAGTAGTAGTAGTAGTAGTAGTAGTAGTAGTAGTAGTAGTAGTAGTAGTTGTTGTTGTTGTTGTTGTTCTTGTTCTTGTTGTTGTAGTAGTAGTAGTAGTAGTAGTAGTAGTAGTAGTAGTAGAATTCCTGGTGGTTCCCGACGAGCATATATAATTTTGTTTCTTGTTTTCTTTTAAGGAAGAGAGATTAGGCTGGGAATTCCTGGCCGAAACACTTCCTCCTCCTCCTCCTCCTCTATCATCTTACTCTTCTTCCTCCTCCTTCTCCTCCTCCTCTTAACTCTTCACCAATGAGATCCTTCGCTTCTCCAGGTAACCCAACTCCTCCTCCTCCTCCTTCTCCTCCTCCTCTTCTACCGATGGCCCTACCAGTTCCTTCCTCCTCCCCCCTCCCTCCCTTAGTACCCATCCTCGCTGCGTATATTAACAAGTGGTCGGGCGAGAGGCGGTCAGACACACGCTGACTTGGCTCTGAGGTTACCTGCCCGCACCTGAGCTTGTTAATATACTCCTCTTATTACTACGGACAGTCGCCGAGATGAAATTCGTAAGTAATGTTTGTGTTTATGTGTGTGTGTGTGTGTGTGTGTGTGTGTGTGTGTGTGTGTGTGTGTGTGTGTGTGTGTGTGTGTGTGTGTGTGTGTGACTTCCTATATTCAACTTTTCGATGGTTCTCCTCAGTAACCGCCATATTGCTTCTCCTACTCTACAAGCAGCCGTACTTGTTATAATTGTCTTGTAGCTTGTCGTCTCTCCACAAACTACCATATCCGTTGTTATATATATCTCGCAGTCTGTCGTTTTTGGCTTGTTTTCCAGTCCTTTCTCTCCCCATTAACCGCCATGTTGCTTTCCTCCCTACAGGCTGCCGTATTTGCTGTTCTCTGCCTGCTGGTCGGGGCATCCATCGCCCTCCCAATGCCTTACCCCAATGCCGATCCCCAATTTGGCTTCGGCGGCGGACATGGCGGCGGCGGCTTCCTCGGAGGACTCCTGAGCCGCCTTCCTCACGTCCACGGCCACGTCCACCATGGCGACCACACCCACCACTACACACGTTACCCAGGGGGCTTTACCACCGAACAAGTGGAATACAACCCCTACGGACACGGACACGGACACTTCGGGAGATAGACACTGAAGATGGATGGTCTAACTGAGGACGTTCTTCTTTGGTTCTTGGTCCGCTGGATTCTTCGTCTGTCTCTCTGTTTTCCGTTTTCTATGTGTTATCTGGTGTTCTTCATAGCCACGGACACGGACAAGGGAGATGGGATGGTCTGAAAATGTCCTTCTTTGGTTCTTGGTCCATTGGATTCCTCGTGTCTCTCTGTTTTCCGTTTTTTCTGTGTGATCTGGTGTTCATTGTAGCCACGGACACGGACAAGGAAGATGGGATGGTCAAGGATGCTGGGGAATGTCCGTTTTGAGGCATATGTACGTCCTTTCTTGGTCCGTGGTCCGTTCTCCATCTCTCCTCTTCGTTTTCTGTTATCTGGTTTTCTTTTGACCTTTCCATCCATTATTTCTCTAAGTCATCCATCCATCTCCCTTTTTCTCTCCGTTTTCTGTTATCTGATTTTCTTGACCTTTCCATCCATTATTTCTCTAAGTCATCCATCCATCTCGATCCCAGTTATCTATTTTAGCCTTGCATCCAATTCTGTTATTTGAGTTCGTTGATTGACTTTCTCATGTTATCTTATCCTGTGTTATTTTTTTACCAAGTCATCCATTTTGTCATATATATATAGTTTCTCTGTTTAATTGTTGTGTATCCATCTGTCTGTGTGTGTGTCTCTGTCTACCTAACCGACAATACGTCTATTCGATCCTGTCTTTCCTACTCTCCCTCTTTGGCTGTGAACTATATAGGCCTACTGTCAAAACCCACCTTCAGTTTCTCTAATTTCGTTTTGTATTACGACTATTTATATACTTCGATCTATACAACACATCATTCACGTGAGACTGTATATTCATTTTCTTCGTCAACTGACATCTATTCCATTAAAAGGTTGTGAATGTTATGTCTGTATATAATTCCCAAACCTAAACATCTATATATCGTATTAGTACATCAAGATCATCAATGTCATCTTAATCTAACGTAGCAGATATATCAATTAGGATGGAGAAGGAGAAGGAGGAGGGAGAGAGAGATGGGATGCTGCAGAGAGAGAGAGAGATGGGATGCTGGAGGGAGAGAGATGGGATGCTGCAGAGAGAGAGAGAGAGAGAGAGAGAGAGAGAGAGAGAGAGATGCTGGAAGGAGAGGGAGAGAGATATGGGATGCTGCAGAGAGAGAGAGAGGTCAATAGCTGTCATATACGAATCCTGACCTCAAAACCAAACGAGAAAGAACTTACATGATAAAACAACAGAAAATAAAGGAAAACTCACGTACCTTATAAACCAGTCTCCCTTCCAGCCATCCTCCATATCCTCCTGTCCTTCCTAGAGCGATGGGGGCAGCCGGAGGTCACACACAAGGTCACAATACTAAAAAATAACAAGGGACTTCTACGCCACACACGCCATCAAGGCCACCCCGTATAACTAACTCACTAGGGGTCACTTCCATAATTCGGTGCCCAAGTAAGCGTATTTGACAAGGCTTTCGTGGGTACTGTGGGCATTTCCAGGGGTAGTTTTATGACCCTGGTAGTAGTTTGACCTTTCCTCTGTGCCATGAATCTCAGAAAGCACTAATTAAAACCCGATTGATCTCTTATTCGCCCCCTGGAAATAGCTGACGTCAGAGGAGAAAGCATCTGAGAATATACTTGTAATTTATCGCTTTCACGGTCTTCAAGTATTGCATTAGGCCTAAAATGTCACTAAAATGCAATGATATCAAAGTACGGTAGCTTAGTGACGATACAAGACCATAGATAGGACTACAGGCTTCACACACTGTACCCATCCCAGCAGTGACCATGTACCCATTCTAGACAGGCCATTCTAATAGGAGCTAACTGAAACAGAGGGTTGAAAATGTTGCTAAAATGCTATAATATCAAAGTACGGTAGCTTAGTGACGATATAAGACCATAGGAAATAGGACTACACGCTTCACAAACTGTACCCATCCCAGCAGTGACCATGTACCCATTCTAGACAGGCCATTCTAATAGGGGCTAATTGAAACAGAGGCCTGAAAATGTTGCTAAAATGCTACAATATGAAGATACGGTAGCCTTGTGGCCATAGACATTTCACCCACTGTATACCCATCCCAGCAGTGACCATGTACCCATTCTAGACAGGGCATTCAAATAAGGGCTAATTAAAACAGAGGCTTGAAAATGTTGCTAAAATGCTATAATATTAAGATACGGTCATATATATACCTACATTTCCTCACCCATTGTACCCATCCCAGCAGTAACCGATAACCATGTACCCACTCTAGACACCCATTCTTATAAGGGCTAAATGAAACACAGGGTTGAAAATATGCGATATACAGTATATATTAATAATTCTGTGAACATTACCAAGGGTGGCATGTGTGGGGGGTAGGATGGGGGCTGGTCACGTAGGTTATTGGCCATTATTTCCGCAATATGTCCATCCACCGCCCCCAAGAAGCCTCCATTTAATTACTTTTTTTCTATTTTGGTGTAGCACTCAACCCTCTACTGTTCCTTAATGTTCTTGTGTGATATTGAACCTTCCGTCTTTCCTCTGATAATGGGCGGGAAGTGGAAGAAATAAGCATAATAGGTGTGGCTATGTTAACGCAAGGTGGGCGTTGCTTTCAAAGGCATATATATAAGGAAAGAAATCACTGTTATTAGCTAGGTAAGTACACTATATGGGTCATTTTGAATTCTCGTTATTATTATTATTATATGTGCATTTGTGTTTTTATATAATTAGTTGCCTTATATTTTGTCTACGTCTTTTTCAATCATTCATTAGTCTTTTTCTTTTTCTTTTTCAGTTTTCTTTTTATTTATTTGTTTCATTCATATTTTTTTCATTCATTCATTCATCCTTTGTTTTCTTTATCTCTCTCTCTCCTTTTTATTTATTTGTTTCATTCATAATTTTTTTCACTTTCATTGTCATTTACTTTTTCTTATTTCTTCCTTTTCCTTCTTTGCATTCATATTTTTTTTATTTCTTTATTACATTCATTAATCACATTTATTACATTTTTTATATCATTCCTTCATTACTTTCTTTCTTTCTTTTTCTTTCTTTACATACATCCAAGTTTTATTCATTTTTTTTTACATTTATTAAGTATTACATTCATTCATTTATTCCCACATTCATTATTCACTTTTATCACATTATTTTCATGTAATTTACTTTTGTTCATCTCATTTCCTATTTTTATTCTTTACAAACATTCAAGTTCATTTTTTTCAATATTTCTTTTATTATTTCATACATTCATCTATTTCCACATTCAGTATCCATTTCTATTGCATTACCTTCATGTCTTAATTTACTTTTGTTCATCTCATTTCCTATTTTTTATTCTTTACAAACATTCAAGTTCATTTTTTCAACATTTCTTTAATTATTTCATCCAAACATTTATTTCCACATTCAGTATCCATTTCTATTACATTATTTTCATGTCATAATTTACTTTCATTCACCTCATTTCCTATTTTTTATTCTTTACAAACATTCAAGTTCATTTTTTCAACATTTCTTTAATTATTTCATCCAAACATTTATTTCCACATTCAGTATCCATTTCTATTACATTATTTTCATGTCATAATTTACTTTCATTCACCTCATTTCCTATTTTTTCTTCCTTTACATACATTCAAGTTCATTTTTTCAACATTTCTTTAATTATTTCATCCAAACATTTATTTCCACATTCAGTATCCATTTCTATTGCATTATTTTCATGTCATAATTTACTTTCATTCACCTCATTTCCTATTTTTTCTTCCTTTACATACATTCAAGTTTTATTTTTCCGATAGTTTTTACGCTTCATACACGTATATAATTATTTCCACATTCGCTATTCACTTCTATTCCATTATTTTCATGTTGTAATTCACTCTCCGTCACCTCATCAATTTTTCTTCTTATTGCACGAACACGCACGTACATGTAGTTCACCACAGCCTGATTACAAGTCCGTGGTGAATTACACATACACCCATCCATACAGCATCTCTATAATACCCCTTTTTTATAACTCTTCCGTCCTTTCTCAATCTCCTCTTTCCTCTATCCTATCCTATCCTATCATCCATTTCCTATTCTTTACCTATCTTTCTCTTTCTCTATAATTCCCTTGCGCACTCTTCCGTCCTTTCTCTCTCTCTTCCGCTCAACCTCTTCACATAAAATCAATTACGTATCATATTAAAAAATGTCTAGGTATCTTTCTCCTTGTTCTTTACGCTTGTATGTAATGTTCTAATGTTCTTATTCTTCCCTTCCGTTATTTTTTTCTATCTCCAATTTCAGCGATGAGAAAACGCAATGAACGGACAATATGATAAATTGAGGAAGAGAGAGAGAGGGAAAGAGCGAGAGAGAGAGCGAGAGAGAGAGGGAGAGCACTACATTCTCACTCAATCCATACAATATCAATTCACGTCTTGTTCCTGTATATAAAAAAACATCACAATCATCGTATATGAAGCTGTTATTATTTTACTCTCTCAGACATACAATAAAAATAATAATAATAATAATAATAATAATAATAATAATAATAATAATAATAATGATAATGATAATGATAACAAGTGAGGTTTAAGTGTAAGTTAAGGCCTTTAAATAACAAGAGAAAGAATAAACTAATCGTAATAATTTTTTGTTCGATCGAATACACGAAACTTAAAGAAAATAAATCACGCACACACACACACACACACACACACACACACAGAAAGATGGTTGACTCGGCTGACTGGTTGGATGAAGGGTAAGACCGACAACCTAACCCAACCACTCCTAACTAACCGAACTTAACCGAACCCAACTGAACACATAAAATAACAAAGAAAAAAAATAACAGAGAAAGATGGTTGATTCTCGGTTGACAGGTTGGATGTAGAGGTTAGGTTAGGTTAGATGCCCAACAACCACACCCAATCATTTCTCAACTTAACTCAACCAAACATAATATTGAGGAAAAAAATGGTTGACTCGGTTGGCAGGTTGGATGAAGGGGTTCGGTTAAGTTAGGTTAGGTTAGATGACCAAACAACCACTCCCAACCATACCCAACTACTCTCAACCAGAATCAACCAAACTCAACCAAATTAACAAAGAAAAATAAGTGACAGAAAAACATGGTTGATTCGGTTGACAGGTTGGATGAAGGCGTACAACCGACAACCACATTCAACCACACCACCGCTAAGAAGGTCACATTACCATAACTCAAACAGCTGCTTTTACTCTTTATTTTATTGCACTGGGCAGCCGATCACAAAAAAAGATAAACAAAAATCTATAAAAAGGAAGAAAATTATTAAAATGGACTCGGCCGCAACTCCACTCCATCCTCCGACTACTCCTTAGACCCCAATCATTACACACACACACACACACACACACACACAGATAAATGATAATAATAATAGGCTATGCATCGGTCCGTCCACACCCCACACACACACACACACACACACAGACACCTAATTTTGTTTATCTTTTCCACTAGTACAGTCTTCTAGTACAGTTATGGCGAGTATAATTTTTTTTCTTGGCGTATGTTCTCTCGGAGTTTCGCAGATACGTAATTTTCTTAATCTTTCTTTTCTAGTGCAGTTTCGGCAAGGGTTTCGTTTTTTCCGGACATACTCGGACTTCCACAGATACCTAAAATTGCTGATCTTTTCCTCTAATACAAGTTAAGCGAGGGTTTCATTTTTATTTGTTACGTATATTCTCTCGGAATTTCACAGACGTACCTAATTCTGTTTATCTTTCCTACTAAAGCTATTTAAGCGAGGGTACCATGTGTATTTCCTTGATGTATTTCCGGGCTTTCATCGACGTACATCTTCACCGACTTGCAGGAACTGGATAAATTATAATGTTTCTCTCTTGATATTTGTTTCTGTCCTTCCTATTTACATTTCCACTGACTCACGAAAGCTGGCTAATATAATGTTCACTCTTGGTAATGATTCCTTGTTTTCCTATTGTATTTACACTCACTTGCAAGAGCTTGGGCAGTTCAAAGCAGTCAGCCCCTAAAAACACACTGTTGGGGTTATCAAAAATCTAGCAAACAGGCTAATTTTTTTTCTCTTTATAACATCACCGATTTCAAGACCTAGGTTAATTTTTTTGGTTTACAACTACACCCAAATTAACTTCTTGGGTACCCTGGCAAACTGGTTATATTTTTGTTCTCCATATATAACTAATTTTCAAGAGCTGGTTAATGTTTTGGGGTTCACAACTACACCCATAAAAAATTATCATGTACTCTGGCAAACAGGATAATTTTTTCTCTTCTATCGCGAACTTTCTGGGCTCAAAACTCAACGAAACAATGCTCGGAAACTCTGGCAACATTGTTTTATTTTCTTCTCTCGTAACATCACGGTAAGGTTTTGGGGTTTACAACTACACCCATATTAATTTATCAAATACTCTGGCAAACAGGATCATTTTTTCTCTTCTATCGCTAACTTTCTGGGCTCAAAACTCAACGAAACAATGCTCGGAAACTCTGGCAACATTGTTTTATTTTCTTCTCTCGTAACATCACGGTAAGGTTTTGGGGTTCACAACTACACCCATATTAATTTACCATGTACTCTGGCAAACAGGATAATTTTTTCTCTTCTATTGCTAACTTTCTGGGCTCAAAACTGTAGCCAACAAAATAATTCACGGATCCTCTGGCAACATGATATAAGTATTTTTCTTCTCTCATAACACCATGGTAATGTTTCGGGGGTTCACAACTATCGCCAAGAACACCACACAAGGGGTCGGGCGTACTGAGGACCGGCTAACCTCGACAACAGGCTAAGGCAATGAGGCGGATTGATCGGCGGATAGATTGTAACGTCCACATATTATTTCGGGGGTGCGATGCGAGGCTTATCGTCCACAGAATTTTGACAGGGGGGGAGGGTCGGGTGGTTGGTTGAATGACTGGTTGATTGGTTGACTGGCTGGCTGGCTGGGCAACAAGCGAAATGCGGAAAACGAAACCTCGCTCAGCTTTCCAATTCCTCTCTCTCCACCTTACAAAATGTGTTCTGTGAAAATATATGAATGACTCTGGCTGGGTGTGGTTTGGGTGTGAGCATAATCGTAAGCATCAGCCACAGCCACCACCAGGACCAACGACCGACAGCTGGTATGTACAAAAAGTTCCGCTACGATGCTAGCTCTTGTTTTTTCTCCTCGTCCTTTCATCGTGCTACAGGCGACAACTCTACGTATGTTTGTTCATCAGTCAAGCGTAGTTCTGTTCAAAGCCGTCCCTCTAAGAAGTAAGCTAAGTAGAGCGACCTAGTTTACGAAGGTCAGAATAATAAGGGACGAGACTCCACGAACGTAATATATTTTTTTATTTTCCGAAGCTGCAGAGTTCAGTAATTATCATTTTTTAAGTGTCGTTTTCCGCTGCTACGTACATAATATATTTTTTTACTTTCCGAAGCTGCAGAGTTCAATAATTATCATTTTTTAAGTGTCGTTTTCCGCTGCTACGTACGAATCGCCGTCCACGCCCGTTTCCGCACACACACAAAAATGTAAGTAGAAAGTTTCGGGAAAAAAAATAATAATCGTAATTCTAATATCCACTGCCATGCTTACCTAAAAAAAAAACTGTTATGGTATATATTCCACAACTGTATCGAGTGTCTCAAACCCAAAGTCTTTAGTGAACAGCGGCAGCAGCAGTGGTCCGAACGTGTGATTTGCTGCGAGTGTGTGAAGCCAAGCTGAAGCCTCGTCTATGTACCTCTTTTGCCGTAAGGTCTGTCTAGTAACGCTTTCCTTATGCACGACACGGCTAGCTTCACCTTCCTTCCTCCTCTCGCTTTCCTTCTTCTCATACTTCGCTCCTTATTGCATTTCCTTCCACTTATGTTCCTTCCTTCCTTTCCTTCTCTCCCTCAATCCTTCACTTTAATCTACCTCTCCATCTCACCCATACCAGCTAGCTCGTTCTCCTTCCTTCCCCATTGCATTTCCTTCCACTAATGTTCCTCTTCCTGGTTAATGTTTTCAGGTTCACAACTATAGCCAAATTAACCTCTTGGGTACTCTGGCAAACTAGTTATATTTTTTTTTCCTTATGTAACTAATTTTCAAGAGCTGGTTTTGGGGTTTTTGGCTAGTCTTCCTCCTTCCTTCCTTTCCTTCTCTCCCTCAATCCTTCTCCACTTCAATCTACCCCTCCATCTCACCCATACCACTAATGTACCTCCTCCTCCTCTTCCCCCCCAGCTAGTTCCTCCTCCTTCCTTCCTTTCCTTCTCTCCCTCAATCCTTCACTTTAATCCACCTCTCCATCTCCCCCTAGCTAGCTCGGTCTCCTTCCTTCCTTCTCTCGTTTTCTTTCTTCTTATACTTCATTAATTATTGCATTACCTCCTCTTCCCCTCCAGCTTGTTCCTCCTCCTTCCTTCCTTTCCTTCTCTCCCTCAATCCTTCACTTTAATCTACCTCTCCATCTCCCCCTAGCTAGCTCGGTCTCCTTCCTTCCTTCTCATACTTAATTCCTTATTGCATTACCTCCTCTTCCCCTCCAGCTTGTTCTTCCACCTTCCTTCCTTTCCTCCTCTCCCTCAATCCTTCACTTTAATCCACCTCTCCATCTCACCCTAGCTAGCTCGGTCTCCTTCCTTCCTTCTCGTCAATACGCTCAGGAAATCAACAGAGGCAGAATTTCAGCTTTACGTCCGAGGTGCCATCATTCACGGCGCAAGAGTTGAATGATATGCAACTGTTCATGGCGTGGTGGTAGCAGTAGCAGCAGCAGCAGTAGTAGTAGTAGTAGTAGTAGTAGTAGTAAGGTAAACACTTGTAAAATATCCAGTATAAATAAGTTATTCTCTTACACCTAACTCTTGGACTTCCTATAAAAGTAGTCTTATGATAATTAATAGGAGAGGCAATATTGCATACAATTTTTCACCTATTTCAAACTCTCGGGAAATATATTTGCACAGGAGTTTGAATACCAAGAAATTAGTGTGAGTGAGGACACCGGAGTGCTGGGAGGAGGCTGCCCGGCCACATGCCACATCGCGACACACCACATGGGTCACCACACACCACATAGCTCACCACACGCAAACACCTTCCTGGCTCACCACACACCTTCCATGGTCATATATGAACACACACACCTCCCTCGCTCACCACACATCACATCACCAATAAGCAATGACCATATACCTCACCACACACGAACACCTTCCTGGCTCACCACACCTCACCACACACCTTCCATGGTCATATATGAACACACACACCTCCCTCTCTCACCACACATCACATCACCACTAAACAATGACCATATACCTCACCACTCCTCGTTCACCACACACCATCACCTCTGGGCCGCTCATTCACCACATCCCAGGCCGCACCTCACCCCTATTCACAGCTGTGGCCTCCCTCTCTCTGCTCTGCCTGGGCCACACCACACCCCAGCCACACCTCACAAACACACGTACACACACACACATATACACGGTGAAGTCCCCATACAAACGTTCACACACACACGTACACACACACACCCTGTACAAATCAGTGTGATATAAAGAGTAACATCTACGTACAATACTTATTTACAAATCGGAAATAAAAACTTTAGTCTACGAACTACCATGTAAAATGAAAAAAAAGAGAGGAAAACGGAAAAAAAACAATGTGGATGAAGAAGCCTTAAGCCGGAACCACGACCACCCGCTCCATTATAAAAGGAAGGGGTTCTCATCCACGGACTGGGCGGCGGGGGGCGGTGTCGGACCCCACGGACCAGGGGCGGCTGTACCAGAGGGAGGCTGAGCGGGGAGTCCCATGCCGCCAATGCCCGTTGTTCTGAGCTGGTTCATGGAAGGCTTTGGGGCTTGCTGGGCCTGGAAGGGGTTGGGGGGGCTGGGGGAGCTGAAGGGGTTCACACCTGTAAAAGACGAGGGCGGGAGGCTGGCTGAGGCAAAGGGATTGGTGGTGGTGGTGGTGGTGGTGAGGTTGAGGTTGTTGTTGTTGTTGTTGTTGTTGAGGTTGTTGATGAAGGAAGAGTTGGAGGAGGTCAGAGGGGAGGAGGTGATGGTGGTGGTGGTGCCTGTGGGGGAGAGAATAAACCCACACGCATGAATCCTGGCCGCCCGTCACACACACACACGCACACACACACACACACACACACATGCACCCTTCACTGTCCATCCCTCGCCTGAACCTACGTCGTCACACCAACAAAACTAACAATAAACAAACAAGTGAGGGAAAATAATGAATAAACAAATTAAAGTTTCTCTCTCGTGATGAATACCTCAACAAGTGTGACTAGAAACTTAAGGCAGCGTCACACTGGCTGTTTTCCTACAACCACTGGAGCAGGCACTACCGTGGTTGGCATATGCCCAGGCAACGTGTGGTGCATGGAACACACACATGAAAAATTTGCCAAAAATAATTTAAAAAGAAGTGAATGGTCCGGGAGTGCTGCTGCTCTTCCCTCGTTCTGGTGTCTTGCTAAGATATAAGTGGGCTGCCATTTCCAAGAGTTTAAAAACTCTTCTTTCTCCATTCATTTAAAATTGTAGAAGGAGTCCCGGCCTTCACAGCACAGTTCTCTGACAAGGTTTGGTAAACACTCCTGTCCTCCCATCTTTGAAGCCATGGTCGCACCCACAACAGCTTCTTCCTTCCATTTAACTGTAGCAACAAGTCCATAACTTGAGTAACAGCAGCACAAGCTGCAGCAGCCATTACTTTTGCAAACGGCACCAAGTCAATACAGGCGCCTGGTTTGTTTACGTTGTGGATACAGGCGCCGTCCTCGGCCATGTGTGACGCACACCCGGAAAAGTTTGAGTTGGTGGTTGCGCCGCTAACACGGTTGGAGGAAAAGGAGACCCAGTGTGACGCCAGCTTTACCTTTACAAATCAATAAGAAAAATAACTACAGATCATTATAACACATGACAGAAAATAAATAACACTAAATAACACATGTCAAGAAGAATAATTACAGAAAACAAACTAGGCCTATCAGTATCAAAAGAGATAGATTATAGACTTATAAAATCCTAAAGAGCATCAAAATAAACAAAACTAGGCCTATCCAAAGAGCCAGAAGGTAAATACGTACTGTCATAAAACCCTAAAAAATCTCATGCAAAATAAATAAATACAACACACAATAAAACCAATGGACAAACACTACCTCCAGCATTCTCTAGCTCCCTTACAAGCCTTTACCTTCCCCCCTTCATCTAGTACAGTTAGTGTTAGGTTGGCCAGTTTGTACGCAGTGCCCCGTTTAGCACTCGTCAGGAACATGGAAAATTTGACGTCCGGGATAATAGGAACCAGTAATTGAGAAGGGAAGGTCTGTTGAGTGTTATATAGAGAGTATTTGAAGAAGTATATGGTATAGCTTAAGTTTTCCATAGTAATAATAGTAGTGCTGGTAGTAGTAGTAGTAGTAGTAGTAGTAGTAGTAGTGAAGGAGAGAGAGAGAGAGAGAAAGATAGGGTGTGAAAAGTGAGAAAAAGGAAGGAAAACAGGAAAACATAATATTTGTGTTTCCTTTTATAGCAACAGAAGTGCCTCAAGGACAAAAAAAAAAAGGAAAAAAAAACAAAAAAAAAAAATGAGAGATTCTACTCCTGCAAAATAAAACAGGTCTGCGTAACCGAGGGAGAGGGTCAACTTTGAATAGCTTTACATAGATTTCCATAGATTCACAGATTTACATAGATTTCCATAGATTCACAGATAAGTGGATAAGCAAAAAGAAGGAAAGAAAAGCCTATGTCCTACTCTTGCAAAATAAAACAGGAGTGAGTAACCAAGGGAGAGGGTCAATTTTGGATAGCTTTAAATAGATTTCCATAGATTCACAGATAAGTGGACAGGCAGAGAAAGAAAAAACCTACATCAACTCTTGCAAAATAAAACGGGACTAACCAAAAGAGAGGGTCAACTTTGAACAGCTTTACATAGATTTCCATAGCTTCAACCACACATATGGATAGCAAAACCTTCCCTTAACGAGCACCAAACAAAACAGCTACGTACAAACTGACCCTATCCCCTACCATCCCTTCCTTACGCCCCAGGGTGCAACAGATGACTCCCTTCCCTTGCCTTACCTCACCACACACACACACAGAGGGGGGGGACCAACACCTACAGGCACACACACAGCAACATTACAGGGTCGCCCACACAAGCCCTGCCAGTCAACCCAAGCCACCAGCACCACCAGCAGCAAGGGGAGGGGGGAAGACCTTATGCCCTGTAAAGTCTTGGGAGCTGTTAGAAAGAGTGACTGCCGGGTTGATTGGTGAGGGGATGAGATGAGGAGGTTTTTTGCCACTGGTTTTGAGGAGGTTAGGTTAGGTTGCAGCTATGTTAGGTTAGGTTAGGTTAGGTTAGGTTACGAGGCTACCTATATAGATGTTATGAGGCTTTGTTGTGAGGTTTCTTTACGAGACTGTGTTACGTAAGCGTTTTTTATGAAGTTACGTTACGTGATTAAGTAACGAAGGCATTTTTTTTTTTAGGTTACGTTACGAGACTATTTTACAATGGATGTTTTTTTTAGATTGCGACACTAAGTTACGATGTCATTTTTTTTTTATTTATTTATTTTTTTTTTTTTTGGTTATGTTACAAGACTAAGTTACCATACCCTTTTTTTAGGTTATGTTATGTTATGAGACTGTTACGAAGGCAGTTTTTACGTCGACTTCAAACAGAAATAAAATGAAAGCTAGAAATAAGGTTACCAGTTAAATAAAGTTAAAATTAGATAGTTAAATAAAGCCGAGAGTTCCGTGTTTATATTATTTTTACAATGCCATACTTTTTTGTCAATACGAGCTCGAAAATATAAGGCAAACATTTAAATAACGATAGATATGTAAATAAAGTTAACCCCATAGACCCCCATTTCATCACTAGCTTAGCCTTTCCAATGCGATCAATATTTAAATCAAGTCATAATTCCGTGTTTCGTCAATAGCAAACTTTCCCAATACGATCAACAGTTATATCAAGTTATAATTACACGGTTTCATCAATAGCAGGTCTTCCATGATTAACAGTTCCATCATCCATGTCTCATCAATAGCAGCCTTTCCCAATACAATCAATATGCAAATCAAGTTATAATTACATGGTTTCATTGATAGCAAGTCTTCCATGATTAACAGTTCCATGTCTCATCAATAGCAGCCTTTCCCAATACAATCAATATGCAAATCAAGTTATAATTCCACGGTTTCATTGATA
Source organism: Eriocheir sinensis (assembly GCF_024679095.1). NCBI lineage: Eukaryota > Metazoa > Arthropoda > Malacostraca > Decapoda > Varunidae > Eriocheir > Eriocheir sinensis. The sequence continues at coordinate 13,213,255 of NC_066552.1, forward strand.
GCAAGTCTTCCATGATTAATAGTTCCATCATCCATGTCTCATCAATAGCAGCCTTTCCCAATACAATCAATATGCAAATCAAGTTATAATTCCACGGTTTCATCAATAGCAAGTCTTCCATGATTAACAGTTCCATCATCCATGTCTCATCAATAGCAACCTTTCCCAATACAATCAATATGTAAATCAAGTTATAATTACATGGTTTCATTGATAGCAAGTCTTCCATGATTAACAGTTCCATCATCCATGTCTCATCAATAGCAGCCTTTCCCAATACAATCAATATGCAAATCAAGTTATAATTACATGGTTTCATTGATAGCAAGTCTTCCATGATTAACAGCTCCATCATCCATGTCTCACCAATAGCAACCTTTCCCAATACGATCAACAGTTATGTCAAGTTATAATTCCACGGTTTCATCAATAGCAGGTCTTCCATGATTAACAGTTCCATCATCCATGTCTCATCAATAGCAGCCTTTCCCAATACAATCAATATGCAAATCAAGTTATAATTACATGGTTTCATCAATAGCAAGTCTTCCATGATTAACAGTTCCATCATCCATGTTTCATCAATAGCAGCCTTTCCCAACACAATCAATATGCAAATCAAGTTATAATTCCACGGTTTCATCAATAGCAAGTCTTCCATGATTAATAGTTCCATCATCCATGTCTCATAAATAGCAACCTTTCCAAATACAATCAATATATATGTCAAGTTATAATTACATGGTTTCATTGATAGCAAGTCTTCCATGATTAATAGTTCCATCATCCATGTCTCACCAATAGCAGCCATTCCCAATATATGATCAACAGTTATATCAAGTTATAATTACACGGTTTCACTGATAGCAGGTCTTCCGATACGATTAACCCTCAGATGGTCCAAAATTCAGTCAGTCAGCTTTGTAAGGCAGATATCTAACAACGCTTTCAGGCTGCGGTTGAATCTATATATGGACGATAGTTAAAACACCTCTTACGCAGAATAACTATACTTATGCTATGGTTCTAAGGTCGGCAGAGACTATATATTGACCATTCATTTTCATATACTGCTGCCATCTAAGGGTTCATAGTTCCATGTCCCATTAGTAGCAACCTTTCCTCTTTATGACCAGTGGCACAAACGCAGCTAAAAACATAACAATATATATAAAAGGGTAGTAAGAGGCTGCCAGGTTAGGACAGTACAAGCTCTACCGCCCAAGACCGAGAGGAGAATGTATACCCAGCTTGAGTTAGTAGTGATGATTCGGGAAGTCACCACACACACACACACACACACACACACACACACACACACCACACAGGGCACCAAAGAGGAGGATAAATGTGAAAATAAGGAAGGGATAGGAAAGAAGGAAGGAAAGTATGAGTTATGGAGAAGGAAGAGGAGGAGGAGGGAAAGAAGGAAAGTAGAAGATTTGGAGAACGAAGAGGAGGAGGAGGGAAAGAAAGAAAGGGATAGGAAAGAACGAAGGAAGGATAGACGATATTTTGTAGAAGGAAGAAGAGGAAAAATATAAGAAAAGGAAGGAATAGGAAAGAACGAAGAAAAATAGAGTTAGAGGAAAGACAGAGGATATATAGAAGGAAGTGGAGGAAGTTTGAATAAGGAAAAGAGAAAGAGGAAGTAGAGTTAGAGAAGAAAAAGAAGATATATAGAACGGAGAAGAGGAAGAGTGAAAATTAGTTCAAGATAAAAATAGAGTTAGAGGAAGAATAGATGAGGAGGAAGTGTGTAAATTAGTTCAAGATAAAAATAGAGTTAGAGGAAGAATAGAAGACATATAGAGGGATAAAGAGGAGGATAAAGAAGAGAAGAGCAGTGTGTTTGTTTATTGTGATCAGTGTCAGTATCTTAGTTAGTTCTGAAGGCTCGAAAATGTGATTAATATTATTAGATCACCAACACCCACATTCTCAGACATCTCAGGACTCCCACACGCACATCCGACAAGGCTTTCGTAGAGGCTGAATCAGTACTTCCGGGGGATACTTTTATGAGCCGAGTGATAGTTTGACAAGGCTTTCATTGAGGCTGTGAGTGTTTCCAAGCCTAGTTTTATGAGCCTAGTGATAGTTTGACAAGGCTTTCATTGAGGCTGTGAGTGTTTCCAAGCCTAGTTTTATGAGCCTAGTGATAGTTTGACAAGGCTTTCGTTGAGGCTGTATCAGTATTTCCAGGGGTAGTTTTATGAGCCTAGTATAGTTTGACAAGGCTTTCATTGAGGCTGTGAGTGTTTCCAAGCCTAGTTTTATGAGCCTAGTATAGTTTGACAAGGCTTTCATAGAGGCTGAATCAGTATTTCCAGGGGTAGTTTTATGAGCCGAGTGATAGTTTGACAAGGCTTTCATTGAGGCTGTATCAGTATTTCCAGGGCGGTGATAGTTTGACAAGGCTTTCATGGAGGCTGAATCAGTATTTCCAGGGGTAGTTTTATGAGCCGAGTGATAGTTTGACAAGGCTTTCATTGAGGCTGAATCAGTACTTCCGGGGGATAGTTTTATGAGCCTAGTGATAGTTTGACAAGGCTTTCATTGAGGCTGTATCAGTATTTCCAGGGGTAGTTTTATGAGCCGAGTGATAGTTTGACAAGGCTTTCATTGAGGCTGTATCAGTATTTCCAGGGGTAATTTTATGAGCCGAGTGATAGTTTGACAAGGCTTTCATTGAGGCTGTATCAGTATTTCCAGGGGTAGTTTTATGAGCCGAGTGATAGTTTGACAAGGCTTTCATTGAGGCTGTATCAGTATTTCCAGGGGTAGTTTTATGAGCCGAGTGATAGTTTGACAAGGCTTTCATTGAGGCTGTATCAGTATTTCCAGGGGTAGTTTTATGAGCCGAGTGATAGTTTGACAAGGCTTTCATTGAGGCAGTATCAGTATTTCCAAGCCTAGTTTTATGAGCCTAGTGATAGTTTGACAAGGCTTTTGTTGAGGCTGTATCAGTATTTCCAGGGGTAGTTTTATGAGCCTAGTGATAGTTTGACAAGGCTTTTGTTGAGGCTGTATCAGTATTTCCAGGGGTAGTTTTATGAGCCTAGTGATAGTTTGACAAGGCTTTCGTAGAGGCTGTATCAGTATTTCCAGGGGTAGTTTTATGAGCCTAGTGATAGTTTGACAAGGCTTTCATAGAGGCTGTATCAGTATTTCCAGGCCTAGTTTTATGAGCCTAGTGATAGTTTGACAAGGCTTTCATTGAGGCTGTGAGTGTTTCCAAGCCTAGTTTTATGAGCCTAGTGATAGTTTGACAAGGCTTCTGTACTGTGAATGCGAAAAAGTACTCATTAGAACCCGATTAATCACTTTTGTAGCCTTGGGTAATAGTTTTTGTGAGAGCCGGAGATGTCTCAGAATACGTACCTATGTTTTTGGGGTATATATTAACCATTCCTGAGTTTACAAAGAGCGACAAGTGGTAATAAATGTTGAAGGTTAGGTAGTGAACAGATTAACTCATTTTTGATAGTGCATATTTGTGGGGCATTACAGACTACGGGTAAGTTAGGTAATTCCCCGAGTCTTGTACCATCAACCACCCCTGACAAATGCTGATATAGGTTAAGTACTGAATAGATTATGCTCTTTGACAGTGCATATTAAGGGGGCATTACAGACTACGGGTAAGTTAGGTAATACCCCGAGTCTTGTGCCTTGAATCACCCCTGACAAATGTTGATACAGGAGGCTGAGTATTGAATAGATTACGCTCTTTGACAGTGCATATTAGGGGGGGCATTACAGACTATGGGTAACTTAGGTAATTCCCCAAGTCTTGTACCATGAACCACCCCTGACAAATGCTGATATTGGTTAAGTACTGAATAGATTACGCTCTTTGACAGTGCATATTAGGGGTGCATTACAGACTATGGGTAAGTTAAGTAATTCCCCGAGTCTTGTACCATCAACCACCCCTGACAAATGCTGATATAGGTTAAGTACTGAATAGATTACACTCTTTGACAGTGCATATTAGGGGGGGCATTACAGACTATGGGTAACTTACGTAATTCCCCGAGTCTTGTACCATCAACCACCCCTGACATAAGTTGATATAGAGGGCTAAGTACTGAATAGATTACGCTCTTTGACAGTGCATATTAGGGGGGGCATTACAGACTACGGGTAACTTAGGTAATTCCCTGAGTCTTGTACCATCAACCACCCCTGACAAATGCTGATATAGGTTAAGTACTGAATAGATTACGCTCTTTGACAGTGCATATTAGGGGGACATTAACACTCATTAGAACCCTGACAGCCTTGGGAAGTAGTCGTGGGAGTCGAAAGCATCTGAGAATTCACACCAAAATCAAACCAGTATAGCAATATGTTAAGGTTAGGGGACACCAGCCTAGAATATAAGGTTATACATGGGTTAGAGGGACCCCAAAGAGCTGCCCTTAGAAGCACAAGCAACACAACAACAGGGTGTTAATGTGACATACAGAACCCAAAGCCCTAGCCATACGTATGTTAGCTGCAGGAACCATTGGGATAGGATAGATAAGCCCCCAATTTGCACACACCATCCCATTTAGTACTCGTATTAGGAAGGAACGGAGTCGGGAAATTGAGCTGAGGTGAGCCGTGGGTAGTTATGTGATAGATAGGCCCCCAGTTTGTACACACCACCCCATTTAGTACTCATATTAGGAAGGAACGGAGTCAGGAAATTGAGCTGAGGTAAGCCGTGGGGAATTACGTGGTGTTGAAGTATAGTTTTTTAATCTTTTTTTGCTTTCTTTTTATTTTGTACAGTTCTGTTTTCTCTCTGCTATAATTTCTTTGTTTCTCTTTTGTTTGGTATAGTTTTTTGCTCGCATCAGAAAGGAAACTTGTCTGGAAAATCAATGATGTAGTTTTGTGCAGTTCTGTTTTCTCTCTGCTATAATTTCTTTGTTTCTCTTTTGTTTGGTATAGTTCCTTGCTCGCATCAAAAAGGAAACTTGTCTGGAAAATCAATGATGTAGTTTTGTGCAGTTCTGTTTTCTCTCTGCTATAATTTCGTTGTTTCTCTTTTGTTTGGTATAGTTTTTTGCTCGCATCAGAAAGGAAACTTGTCTGGAAAATCAATGACGTAGTTTTGTACAGTTCTGTTTTCTCTCTGCTATAATTTCTTTGTTTCTTTTTTGTTTGGTATAGTTCCTTGCTCGCATCAGAAAGGAAACTTGTCTGGAAAATCAATGACGTAGTTTTGTGCAGTTCTGTTTTCTCTCTGCTATAATTTCTTTCTTTCTTTTTTGTTTGGTATGGTTCCTTGCTCGCATCAGAAAGGAAACTTGTCTGGAAAATCAATGACGTAGTTTTGTCCATCGCTGGAAGGGATTACGGTTGGAATGGTGTGTGCAAATAAACCTGTGCCATGGAAGAATCAAAGAACTGGCTCTCATGAAGTCTAAGTTGATATTTTGGGAAGAGACAGGTCTAAATCTAAGATAACTTTGTTACCCAACTTAAACAAGCTTAACTTAAAATTTTTAGTTAACCTAATCTAGCCTAACTTAATTATTGGTTTATGGAACCTAACCAAACCTAGCCTAACCTAACCTAGTCTAACTTCAAAACGAACTTCATCTTCTAACCTCACCTAACCTAACTTAACCAATCCTTTATGTAACCAAACTTAACATAACCAAACCCAACATAAGCTAACCCAACATAACCTAACCAAAGCTAATCTAACCTAAGCTAACCAAACCTAACCAATCCAAAGTTAAACAAACCCCACCCAACCTAATCTAACCTAACTGAGCCCCCCCTTACCTAGGCCTGCCGGGAGCTGCTTGGCGGAGACCAGGTTGTCCAGGTTGACGAGGTTGGAGTTCTCCCCGAGGAAGGCGGCGGGGGACTTGGACTTCTGGGGCGGCGCCTTGGGGCTCATGTCCGTCAGGGAGGTGGTGAGCCCACTCATGCTGAAGACATCGGAGGCGCCGTCTGATGAGGGAGAGAAGGTTAATTTAGTTCACTGAGTCCAAGATAATGGCGCTGAAGAAGACGAAGAAATAGAGAAGAAAAAGAAAACAATATTAATGCAGAAAGAAAAGGAAAGAAAGGGCACCATTAGATTCCGTCAAGGGAAAGAAGGAGGGCTGATGCTGTTTATTCGGCAAAAGAAAAAGAAGAAAAGGAGAAAGAAAACATGAAACAGAAGGAAAATGAGAAGAAAAAATACCATCTGTCAAGGATTTTTTTTAAACCCAAGAAAATCTGAACAAGACGAAGAACAAAAGAACAAAACAATAAAGAAGAAAATGAAAACCAAGAAAACACAACTTAAAAAAAAAAAAAAATTAATTAATAAATAAATAAATAAATAAACAAATAAAATCAACAAAAATCTGTCCCTCGTACTTCTGGTTGGCTTTTCCCTGGTGGAGAGGGCCGAGAACTCATCTAAGTCCCTGTTGTCTGTGGGCGTGAGGGGCGAGAACGGGTCCCTGGTGGGTGCTGGCTTGCTCTCCACAGGCTCCCAGGGGTCCTTCGCGGGCGGCACACTCCCCAGCACTGCCCAGGGGTCATTGCCGCAGATACCTGAAGATAGGGAGGATAGGTGAGGGAAGGGAGGGAGGGGATAGTGGTAGGGACTTGGATAGAGACATGGTGTATTGCAAGGAGTTTAATCTGATGAGTGTGATCGAGTGTGTACCTCCCATGGGTGGCTCCGGGGACCTTGCTGGGGCCCAGGGGTCGGAGGTGGTGGGCGGGGAGGTCATGCGTGAGGGTGGGCCAGACACCGGGGAGCCCCAGGGGTCAGGCTAGGAGGGGGAAGGAAGAGTACGAGTTAATTATGACCTAAAATACATTGATGTTGTTGGCGTAGTGTAAGAAGGAAGGCATACACTGGCTTGTAGTATTTGTGGAAGGAATATAAATGTGGAAAAGGCTTAGAAATTACGTAAAAATGGTCACGTTTTGAAGAGTTTAAATACATTCCACATAAAGAATTTCGACAATCCTTCCAAAAGACATTGTGAAAAGGTAGACAATGACTCGTAGTTTTTTGTCAAAGGTAAATAAATGTAGAAAAGGCTTAGAAATTACAAAATAGGGTCATGTTTTGAAGTTTATATACACTCCACATCAAGAATTTCAACAATCCTTCCAAAAGACATTGTGAAAAGGTAGACAATGACTCGCAGTTTTTGTGGAAGGTATAAAAATGTGGAGAAGGCTTAGACACATTGAAAAAAGACACATTGAAAGGGATATGTTTAAAAATACTCCACATAAGGTATTCTTCTGTACAAAGGACTTGGTAATGTTAGAGACAGGTCAATATAAAGCTCAAAGATTAGTCAAGTTACAAAGGGCTAATACATCTAGTAAACCCAGCCACTAATTGAGAGAAGGAAAATGAGGAGAGAAAGAATGAGTGAGACAGTGAGAGAAAAACAGAGTGAGACAGGAGAGAATGAGAGAAAGACAAAGAGACAGAGAGAAAGACAGAGAGAGAGAGAGAGAGACATAGGGTCGTATTAAAAGACATTTCGCTGCCCAAGAACACATATTTGACAAGGCTTTCGTAGGAGTTGTGGGTATTTCCTAGAGTAGTTTTATGACCCTGGTGGTAGTTTGATCCTTCTTCTGTACCATGAACCTAAAGAAACACGTATTTGACAACCCTTTCGTAGGAGTTGTGGGTATTTCCAGGAGTAGTTTTATGACCCTGGTGGTAGTTTGATCCTTCTTCTGTACCATGAACCTAAAGAAACACATATTTGACAAGGCTTTCGTAGGAGTTGTGGGCATTTCCAGGAGTAGTTTTATGACCCTGGTGGTAGTTTGATCCTTCTTCTGTACCATGAACCTAAAGAAACACGTATTTGACAACCCTTTCGTAGGAGTTGTGGGCATTTCCAGGAGTAGTTTTATGACCCTGGTGGTAGTTTGATCCTTCTTCTGTACCATGAACCTAAAGAAACACATATTTGACAAGGCTTTCGTAGGAGTTGTGGGTATTTCCTAGAGTAGTTTTATGACCCTGGTGGTAGTTTGATCCTTTTTCTGTACCATGAACCTAAAGAAACACATATTTGACAACCCTTTCGTAGGAGTTGTGGGCATTTCCAGGAGTAGTTTTATGATCCTGGTGGTAGTTTGATCCTTCTTCTGTACCATGAACCTAAAGAAACACAAATTTGACAACCCTTTGGTAGGAGTTGTGGGCATTTCCAGGAGTAGTTTTATGACCCTGGTGGTAGTTTGATCCTTCTTCTGTACCATGAACCTAAAGAAACACAAATTTGACAACCCTTTCGTAGGAGTTGTGGGCATTTCCAGTAGTTTTATGACCCTGGTGGTAGTTTGATCCTTCTTCTGTACCATGAACCCAAGTGACCCCTCTTTGACCTTTAGTAATAGCAGTTGTGAGCAGCGGAAATGTCTTATAATAGCAACCATAGAGAGAGATATAGAGTTATCCCAAAGAGTGCACAGTACCTGGTTGGGTGTTTCAGAGCCACCATTAGGAAGAGCCATGCCCCACGGGTCTGTCTGTAATATCACACACCACAACGTTACTCTTATGGCCGTCGATGACCCTTACCCTGCCAGAACTACACCCATGTACCCCCCTACCTACACTCTACACCCTCCTTTCCCAACCCTGGGGTCGCGACCCCAAGTGGGGTCACCAAGCGTTTTTCCTGGGGTCACCAAGACCTCAAAATATCAAACATGGTGTTATTATATTGTAATAACACATATACAACTAAACTAGTGGAGTCGTGGTCATGCCTAGAGATGCATGATTGGGGTCGCCTAAAAAAAAGATTGGGAACCACTGCTCTACACACTAACATTACCACCAGTCCAGTATCACACACCACAATGTTACTCTTCTGGCCCTCGACGACCCTTACCCTGTCAGAATTACACCCACGCCCTTCCCTCCCTGCTTATCTCTGCCCCTTCCCTGTCAGAGCTTAACCCTTGTCTCTCTTTGGTTAAACTCTATGTACTAATATTATCACTAGTCTTGTTCTGTTTCTAGTACTACAAAACGTAATATTACCCCCCTCTTTACCCTTGTCAGAATACACCTACGCCCTTCCCTGTCAGAGCTTAACCCTTGTCTCTCTTTGGTTAAACTCTATGTACTAATATTATCACTAGTCTTGTTCTGTTTCTAGTACTACAAAACGTAAATTTAGTCTTCTGTCCCTCTTTACCCTGTCAGAACACACCCACGGCCTTCCCTGTCAGAGCTTAACCCTTGTCTCTCTTTGGTTAAACTCTATGTAGTAATATTATCACTAGTCTTGTTCTGTTTCCAGTACTACTTCCCTGTCAGAGCTTAACCCTTGTCTCTCTTTGGTTAAACTCTATGTACTAATATTATCACTGGTCTTATGTTTCTAGTACTGCAATATACTATTCATATTTTTTCAGTTATCTTGGCAACAAATACTCAAGGATGTGACATGAAAAATCATTAATAAATAGAGAAAAATTGAATAGTTGCACCAAAATGACCCTGTATCAACCGGCTGAACTAACTAACTAACTCAAGCCAATGCAACCAGATAGTTTTAATCAGTATTTGGTTCAACTTTCTCATCTACGAAGGGTCTATGCAATATATATAAAAAAATAGTTCCTTAGTAAATTTCCATACATATGAAAGATCCAAATAAATCAATATATAAATCAATCTTAAGTTCCAAGTTTTTACAGACAAACTTAGCCAACCCAGATAGTTTCAACTTTCTCATCTATGAAGGGTCTACGTAATATATAACAAAATAGTTCCTTAGTAAATTTCCATACATATGAAAGATCCAAATAAATCAATATATAAATCAATCTTAAGTTCCAAGTTTTTAATATAAAAATAGCTCCTAGTAAAATTCCCATACATATTAAAGTTCCAAATAAATCAATATATAAATCAATCTTAAGTTCCAAGTTTCTACAGACGAACTTAGACAACCCAAGTTTTAATCAGCATTTGGTTTAACTTTCTCATCTACAAAAGCTCTATGCAATATAAAAAAAAATAGCTCCTTAGTAAATTTCCATACATATTAAAGTTCCAAATAAATCAATATATAAATCAATCTTAAGTTCCAAGTTTTTACAGACGAACTTAGACAACCCAAGTTTTAATCAGCATTTGGTTTAACTTTCTCATCTACAAAAGCTCTACGTAATATAGAAAAATAAGTTCCTTAGTAAATTTCTATATGTATTAAAGTTCCAAATAAATCAATATATAAATCAATCTTAAGTTCCAAGTTTCTACAGACGAACTTAGACAACCCAAGTTTTAATCAGCATTTGGTTTAACTTTCTCATCTACAAAAGCTCTACGTAATATAGAAAAATAAGTTCCTTAGTAAATTTCTATACGTATTAAAGTTCCAAATAAATCAGTATATAAATCAATCTTAAGTTCCAAGTTCCTACAGACGAACTTAGACAACCCTAGTTTTACCAGCGCTTAGATTTTGTTTCTTCGTGTCTACAGCTGACCAACCCTACGTGACCCCCCACCTCTTTCTTTTTTAGTCTTCCCTGTACAGTCACTCTTCACCAACAATAACATCCCTATTTTTTTATTCTTTTTATGCGTATCTTTATTTTACAGTCACTCTCTTTTACCCCACACTAATGTAACTCTTTTTCTTTATTCTTTTCCTTATTTCCAATCTCTCATTTTTGACTTTTCCATCCATGTCTGCTAATCAAAAAGCCTCAAGTTTGTATCTATATTAATTTTCTGCTTTCCCCTAACGCCCTTTAATACATCTCAACACTGACAGCAATAATAACAATACCAGCAACAATGATTACGAGTGTGTTACGTAGCGCAAGACTTAATCGTTACACCGTCAGGTTAGGTTAAGTTAGGTTCATTCGGCTATATCAATTTTCTACTTTCCCCTAGTGCCCTTTAATAGATCACAATAATAATAATAACAACATCAACAATACCAGCAACAACTATTACGAGTGTGTTACGTAGCGCAAGACTATATCATTACGCCGTTAGGTTAGGTTAGGTTAGGTTAGCTCAGCCTCACCAGCCCATCCATTATGTTGCCGTTACTGAACAGGTCACCGAGGGACTTGGTGGCAGAGACGAGGTTGAGGTTTTGCTGGCGACACAAGAGCAGAGGAAGGAAGAAGTGTGAGAAATGTTACTCTTCTCTACGAGGCGGGTGGTCCGGGGGCACCTCTCACAAACACACAAACACACACACACACATAAGTCAACCTAACACCTGCCAAATGTCCTGAGAAAGTGTCTGTTGTGTTGCTATGTCCCAGAATTCAAATCAGAAGAGGACAGGAAAGAGTTAAGGTCACTGGTAAACACACACACACACACACACACATATACATCAACCTACAGCTACTAAATGTCCTGAAAAAGTGTCTGTTGTGTTGCTGTGTCCCAGAATTCACACCAGGAGAGGACAGGAAAGAGTTAAGGTCACTAGTAAACACACACACACACACACACACACACACATACACACACATATAAATCAATCTACAGCTGCTAAATGTCCTGAAAAGTGTCCGTTGTGTTGCTGTGTCCCAGAATTCACACCAGGAGAGGACAGGAAAGAGTTACGATCACTGGTAAACACACACATACACACACCACACCCTAACAATTGCTAACTAGAACATGGCCCACAGAAGCGTTGGTTGTGTTGGTACGTCCCAGAACTGAGGCCAACAGAGGACAGAGGAATCAAGGGCAATGGTTCTCAAATTCTAACCCTCTGCTTCTTCCCTTTCCCAAGAACCTGAACTTTTAAACTCGCCCTGCAGAAGCGTTGGTATGTCCCAGAACTGAGCCCATGAAAGAACAGAGGAGTCAAGGGCAATGGTTCTCAAATACTAACCTTTATCCTGCCCTTTTTTCCCTCTTCAAGTGTCTCAAGTTCCCCTAGTTTGAGAACCAATGCTCGGGGTATTAGCCAGCGTTGGAGTGTCCCAGAACTAAGGAGTCAAGGGCAATGGTTCTCAAATTCTAACCTTTATCCTGCCCTTTTTTCCCCTTTCCCAAGTGTCTCAAGTTCCCCCAGTTTGAGAACCAATGCTCGGGTATTAGCCAACAAGGGAAGGCTAGCAGATACACAGGAAATACACATCAAACACCAAGTAAGGACCGTGTGTTAGTGGCAGCCTGCAGTGCGACCTACCCTAGCGAAGGCCGGCCACTAACCTGCGCCAGGCCCCAAACGTTCGCAGGCGGGTCACTACAAGACTTCCCGAGTAGAGTGGTAGTGTATGAGGAGGTGGAGAAGGTGGAGGAAGTGGAGATGCGAGTGGATAGCGGTGTCTCGAGCATGGAAGCATAGGAGGAGGAGGAGGGAGGGAAGAGGGAGTGCCGGTAGGGTGTGACGGAGGCGCTGGTGGTCGAGGAAGAGGAGGATGTGATAAGAAGCGAGGTAGGGCGAGGGAGGGACGGAGAATCATGGAAGGGGTTAGGCGAGGGCGTGCCGGAACGATTGTGCCGGTGTGTGGCGTAGAGCAAGGGAGAGGAGTTGAGCAGAGGCGGGTTAGAGTGACGGAGAGTGACTTTGGCGTCGTCGGAAAAGGTCATAGGAAAGGAAGGGAGAGGTGGAACGGGGGGAGGAGACGAGGAGAAGTCTACACCAGGCAAGCTCTGAGAGGGAGGAAGTATATATAGTACACCGGGCAGCCCACGAGAGGGAGGGAATGTATAAACGCATGTATCCTTATAGACAACACGATAGACAGTCATAAGAAGTAGAAATATAAATACAATAGTCACAATAAATATAACTTACAAGAGGAAGTAAATAAACAGTCCAGACCAAGGAGTGAAAATATAAATAGGACTTTCATAGCAAATTGAGTAAGAATGACTGTAGATATATATACATAGAAGTGTGAATGGGGGAACACACATTAACTTAGACATATATAAAGGGGGGTAGCAATGTTATGAATAAGGAGTGAAAATATAAACAGGACTTCCATAGCAAATTGAGTAAGAATGACTGTAGATATTATACGTAGAACTGTGAATGAGGGAACACACATTAACTTAGAGATATATAAAGGGGGTAGCAATGTTATGAAGTCAAATTGTGGACGGTATCATAAGAATTTGAACATGAGTGAAAGAGAGAATCATAAATGCCTGAAACAATATAAGAAGAGAATAAAAAACATTGACCCTGTGGAAACAATTGGATACATAAATTAATGATGGAAATTTAAAACAAGAAAAAAGAGAAAAAGAGGGAAGCAGAGAGAGAGAGAGAGAGAGAGAGAGAGAGATAGAGAGAGAGAGAGGGAGAGAACCTTTACGAAACATCACAAAAAAGTAAATAAATAAATAAATAAATAAAAACACTGATTCAAGACAAACATTGGAAACATTAAGAGATGAGAAGCACATTTTTTTCCCCCTTTGCTGTAGAAAAAAGAGGGGGGGGGGGGGGGGCATTACCTTGACAGGGGCGGTGTGTAGCGGGGAAGCAGACGCAGCGGAGGCGGTGTTTGACGCGGTGGCCGGCATCCCCCAAGGGTCGAGGGCGGAGGCGGAGGTGGAGGTGGGGGGTGTGGAGGCGGGACGTGCTCCACCTCCGTTGATCCCGCTATGGGGATTAAAATTGATATCTAAAAGGTCATTCATGGCTGACTCGTCTTCTGTCTGTGTCCGCCTGCACTCCCTGTGGTGGAGAAACTCAAGCTCACTCCTGCCTCGCGCCCTCCTTCAGGATGATGAGCGTTACTACTGCTGCAGGCGCTAATACACTAGGCTAGGGCAACGCTGCTAGATTGTCGTACTCTGCCTCTTGTGTTTCCCGATTTCCGACCCAAGAACTGCTTTCATCACCCAAATAACTGCATTCATATATGGTTATCGTTTAACCCGGTAGCAGCGACGGGCCAAATTTGTGGCTTTACCGTGTAGCAGTGACGGGACAAATTTGTGGCTTTACCGTGTAGCAGCGACGGGCCAAATTTGTGGCTTTACCGTGTAGCAGCGACGGGCCAAATTTGTGGCTTTACCGTGTAGCAGCGACGGGACAAATTTGTGCATTGATATGGACCCCCAAAAATAGATGATACATAATCTGATCACAAATGCTTTGATATATATATTATGAAATGGTTTGTGTGAGGGATGATTTTTTCTGATTTTTCTCGCTTAGAGGGACCATTAAGAAACATGATCCGCGCTGATACCGGGTTAAATGGTTAATTATTGGTGCTTCTTGGCCTTTTTTTTAGAGCAGGTATGGGCTTTTTTTTTTTTTTTTAATTTTTTTTTTTTTTTCCCTTGAGCTTTCTCCTTTTCTTTAAAAAAAAAAAAAAAAAAAAAAAAACAGTTATGGGCCCGAGACCGGTAAATACACGGCTCTTGAGTACGATAATCCGGCAGCTGTGGGCCAGGGACAGTCACGCCACGCAAGCCACTACACATACGTAAATAGATATAGCGGAGATAGATATATGCAGCAACGTCACACCATTCAACTTACTACTCATGTATATATGGACAGGGATAGGTATAGATTTGTATCAGCGAAAATGATGAAGGAATGGATATGCTGGTTGACTCTTGCATAAGGGATTTGGACAGCATAAGGATGAGTGAGAGTAGAGTGTCATGTGTATGTAAATTGATAGATAGGTTTGGATATGCATAGATAAGATTGTTTCCAGAGTTTACCAGCGAAGGATGAAAGAATGGATATGCTGGTTAACTCTTGCATAAGGGATTTGGACAGCATAAGAATGAGTGAGAGTAGAGTGTCATGTGTGTGTGAATTGATAGATAGGTATAGATATGCATAGATAAGATTGTTCCAGAGTTTACCAGCGAAGGATGAAAGAATGGATATGCTGGTTGACTCTTGCATGAGGGATTTGGACAGCATAAGAATGAGTGAGAGTAGAGTGTCATGTGTATGTAAATTGATAGATAGGTTTGGATATGCATAGGTAAGATTGTTTCCAGAGTTTACCAGCGAAGGATGAAAGAATGGATATGCTGGTTAACTCTTGCATAAGGGATTTGGACAGCATAAGGATGAGTGAGAGTAGAGTGTCATGTGTGTGTGAATTGATAGATAGGTATAGATATGCATAGATAAGATTGTTCCAGAGTTTACCAGTGAAAGGATGAAAGAATGGATATGCTGGTTAACTCTTGCATAAGGGATTTGGACAGCACAAGGATGAGCGAGAGTAGAGTCATATGTGTGTGTGAATATGTGGAATGAAAGTAAGTTTAAAATGTGGAGCCATGGAACAATGAAGCAAAATAAAAGCATGTATATCCATTTCTATATTGATTTTGAGCTAGTTTTTAGACCCTATGGAGAGTTGTGAATATATGTGAAAAAAAGAGGAATAACAATGCTTGAAAATATTGAGCCGTTGAACAAAAGTAAAGCCAAATACATCTTAATTTTGACAAGTTTTTTCACATTATCATATCTCAGTTAATCACTTTTTTAAGACCTTAGGGAAACTTGTGTATACATGTCAATAGGTGGGATAATCATGGAGGTAGAATTGGTGAAGTCAACATCAGCCCAATTAAGTGAATCTGTCCGAGCAGTCATTTTTACGGCCAGGTGTCAGGTGTTGTCAGGTCAGGCTCCCTCGTAATGGGCTCGGCCAGGCTCGCCCACCCCCATCTTTTGGCCGTAAATGTGACAGTTCGTTGGCTTCACCTCAATGAGTGGGATTAGTGGGGCGTATCGACTCCACCAATTCTACCTCCATGGGGATAATTCAGTCGTCCCTCTAATAGTACGGTTTCCAATAGTTCGGTTTGGGTTTTATATGGATTGTCACAGAAGATCTTACTAAAAAATCTTCTTAGAAAATCCACATAGAACCAAAACCGCACTATTGGAAACCGTACTATTTAGGGGGCGACTGTATTGCTCTAAAATACTAATACAAATACTGGGGGATAATGGGAAAGCCAAATACAGCCTCTAAATTTTGAGTACGATTTCTTTTACCTTATGAGATCTTGGTTAAAACTCCCCGGGTTCTCGTCATCCCTGCAATGAGTAATACTTGTAATGGTGTGTGTGGCTGCCAAGCGTGCCTGCTATCAAGACTAAGGGAAGCCACATCACCAGAGGGGGAGATTAGAGAGAATGTTCACGAAATATTACAACGGAAAACATACGGAGGAATTAATAAGGAAGTAAAATAAATGAAATAAATAAATATGAATCCAAGACAAAAACATCAGAAAGAATTATTAAGAGGTCAGATAAAGGAAGAGAAAATAGGTAAATGAGATTAAAAAAGGAGAATGGGAAACGAGAGAGAGAGAGAGAGAGAGAGATGATGAAAAAAAGAGAGAGGCTGTAGAAAAAAATATTAACAGATCAGAAAAAGAAGAAAAAATAAAGAAAAATAATTAAAACAAAAAAAAGAAAAGAAAAAGAGAGAGAGAGGCTTCATCACACTACCACTGCCATGACCTTTTACGACCTCAGACTGGGACAAGACAAGACAAGGCACGTGTTCTCAAACGTCCCAGCGTGCCTCGTAGCAAACATTTCAAACGACTCTTGCGGAAATTTTTAGGATTCTTACGCCTTGAAATAACTATCATAGAAGTTGTTTACGTATATTTTTGTAGCTGCGTTATTTGAAGAGGCTCTCGTGGAAGCCCGGGTTATCTTATTGCGCTATTTGGAAAGGTTGTCGTAGAGTTTGGTGATGTTTCTAAGACTGGATTGTTTGAAATGGCTCTCGTGGAAGTTAGGTTTACATGGGAAAGTTTATTTGAAATGACTCTCAAGGAAGTTCTTAGGATTTATATGACGTGAAGAAGGCTATCGTAGAAGTTATTAATATTTCTAAGACTGGATTATTTTGAAAGCCTTTGGTAGAAGTTAGGTTTTCATGGAAAGTTTATTTGAAATGACTCTCCAGGAAGTTCTTAGGATTTATATGACGTGAAGAAGGCTACCGTAGAAGTTATTAATATTTCTAAGACTGGATTATTTTGAAAGCCTTTGGTAGAAGTTAGGTTTTCATGGAAAGGTTATTTGAAATGCCTCTCGTGGAAGTTCTTGGGATTTTTATGGATTGAAAAAGGTTATCGTATAAGTTATTAATATTTCTAAGACTGGATTATTTCAGAAGCCTTTGGTAGAAGTTAGGTTTTCATGGAAAGCTTATTTGAAATGCCTCTCCAGGAAGTTCTTGGGATTTTTATGGATTGAAAAAGGTTATCGTAGAAGTTATTAATATTTCTAAGACCGGATAATTTCAGAAGCCTCTTGCAGAAGTTAGGTTTTCATGGAAAGTTTATTTGAAATGACTCTCGTGGAAGTTCTTGGGATTTTTATGGATTGAAAAAGGTTATCGTAGAAGTTATTAATATTTCTAAGACCGGATAATTTCAGAAGCCTCTTGCAGAAGTTAGGTTTTCATGGAAAGTTTACTTGAAAAGACTTGTAGAAGTTACTGAATTATTTGAAAGGGCTATCAAAGAAGTTGTTAGGTTTCTCATGGCTTCAAAAGACTATCGTAGAGGTTACTGATATTTTTCTGGCAAGATTATGTGCAAATATTTCAATACTATTCCTTACTTTTCACATTCTTTTCACAGGTATGTTAAAACTGCCCATGGAACACCCACAACAACCTCTACAAAAGCCTGATCAAAACTCTGAGTGTGACTCCTGAAACGTCTGAGAACACGCGCCAAAACAATCACAAAGAATTATATAGCTAAACACATGCATAAAATAGAGTGCCACTAAGAGCCAAATGCGACCTACTTGAAGTCTTCCTCGCTCTGTGTGATGGCCATCTGTAGCCGGACATCATCGGACCTCTTCTTCTGTTCCTCCTGCTCTGCCTCCTCCTTGCTCATGGCCAGGGCGAGCTGTAACTGTAGCTCCTCCTCGCCAACTGTCTGTGGCCTGGCTGCCTCAAGCTCTGGGGGACAAAGGGGGGTTGAGGGGCATGGGGTAGAGTGAGAAGGGGTGGGGAATTGAGGGGAAGGTTCTGACGTATAGATATGATGTCTCTGAGTCATACACACACACACACACACATTTTTTCCTATCTTAAGACCCACAAACACACATTTTCTCTATCTTAGACACACAGATATAACACCTTGAAGTACATGTTTTCTCTCTGCCACACACACTTAGGTAAACACAGGTATATATATAGTTAGGTAAACACACACACACACACACACACACACACACACACACACATGCACACACACGCACACACTGAAAAAAAAAACAAAAAAAACAGCCATAAACGCTAAAATCACATAAACATAAGCTTATAACAAAACCAAGAAGCCAGAACCACGCCATACTTTTTTTTTTCACAGCTAAAATAGTCGACAGCTCAAGGGCAAATAATAAGGAAAGATACAGATAAGGATAGATAGATAGATGTGGAGAAATAAATAGAAATAAAAGACCTGCTATACTGCTGCTCCGATAATTAAAAGAGGGTTTAAAAAAAGGTTTGAGCGGACGATAAACGAAATAATAGAAGAAATAAATGAAATACGAAAAGAAGAAATAAACAACATAAACAAAGAAGGAATAAACGAAATAAGAAAAGAAGAAATAAATGAAATAAGAAAAGAAGAAATAAAGGAAACAAGAAGAAATAAACGACATAAACAAAGAAGAAATAAACGAAATAAGAAAAGAAGAAATAAACAAAACAAGAAGAAATAAACAACATAAACAAAGAAGAAATAAACGAAATAAGAAAAGAAGAAATAAACAAAACAAGAAAAGAAAACATAAACAACATAACCGATGAATTCGCAAACAAAGAAGAGAAGTATAAACGCAACAAGCAAACAGTATAAACGAAATAACAAAAGAAAAACAAAGAAATCATAAACAAAACCAGAAAGAATGAATTACAAAAGAACCACAAATTCGCGAGCGCCAACACAACTCAGCCACGCGAGCAAGTGAGGTGCCGCCGAGGATGGGGGGTTAGAGGTGTCGGTTAATAAGGGTAAACGAAGCCAAAATTATCCTCCGAGAAGGTTGTCCCCCACAGGCAGGATAGTCACTCACGCGGCTCCAGACCTGATGGGCCGTCCTTGATGCCGAAGGAGTTGCGTTCCGAGGGCCGGTTGGTGCTGGTTACGTAGGTCTGGAAATGGAGGGGGATAGGTTAGGTTGCGATGGTGGTGGTGGTGGTGGTGGTGAAATGGAGTTGTGGAGTGGTGATGTGTTGTGTAGTGGTTGGTGGTGGTTACATATGTCTAGAAATTGAGGGGATAGGTTAGGTTGCTATGGTGGTGTATGCGCTGGTGGTGGTAGTAGTAGTAGTAGTAGTAGTAGTAGTAGTAGTAGTAGTAGTAGTGGTGGTGGTGGTGTCATAAATAAGGGTCATTAATAGAAAAAAAAAGTAATTATCAAGAAAGTATGAATGTAATCTATAGGAAAACATGAGATCTTAAACTTAATGAAATATATAAACAAGAAAAAAAATTGAAACAGGTCCACTGATACTTATATATATGATAAATTAGATGTATTTAAGGGTCATCAATAGAGAAAAAAGTAATTATCAAGAAAGTATGAATGTAATCTATAGGAAAACATGACATCTTAAACTTAATGAAATATATAAACAAGATAAATATTGAAACAGGTCCACTGATACTTATATATATGATAAATTAGATGTATTTAAGGGTCATCAATAGAGAAAAAAGTAATTATCAAGAAAGTATGAATGTTATCTATGGAAAAACCTGAGATCATAAACTTAATGAAATATATAAAGATAAGTAATTATCAAGAAAGTATGAATGTAATCTATAGGAAAACCTGAGATCTTAAACTTAATGAAATATATAAACAAGATAAATATTGAAACAGGTAATTATCAAGAAAGTATGAATGTTATCTATGGAAAAACCTGAGATCATAAACTTAATGAAATATATAAACAAGATAAATAATTGAAACAGGTCCACTAATACTTACCAATTAATGTATGATAAATTAGATGTATTCAAGGATATACAGAGACAATAAAGTGAATATACAGGAGGTGCTAAGTAATCTAAGGGAACTATAGCAATTACTTATGGTCACCCTCGTAAACAATCTGCTTGAGTCATTTTTCGGTGATTTCCAAATTTTTGTCGCGATTATTATTATTATTATTATTTTTTTTTTTAATCGTCTGGCGCACCTTCTGTTGAGTTGTTGTTGTTGTTGTTGTCGTTGTTGTCATTCTAGGGAGTCAGCGTACAAAACTTCACCTTCTTAACTTTTCTGACAATGGTATAAAAATTAATATGAAACTGCTTTTTACGAATTCCTTTTCCTTTTTTGCCAATGTTATGAAAACTACAAATACGAAACCTATTTACAACATCTCAAAAATCAGAAAAAAGTGACTTCAGCAGATTGATTACGACGGCAACATTATAAAACTACTTAGTGACAGAGAGACAGAGAGAGAGACTCATACTCAGGCATATCAAAATTACAGCTGATATGCTAAAGCCACTGCCAGCCAGCCTTTCCTAACCCCCTCCACTTACCTCAGTCCCTACCAAGCCCCAGAAATGGACGCACACACATGAACGCCCAGTCGTATATATCTATTCCTTTGTTTTATTAAAGACGGCAAACGTAACCTCCTTGCTAATCCTTAGACGGTGGCAGTATTTAAAGAGTTGCTCCCCGAAAATGAATGGTCTATATCCAGTCACTACCAACCTTAGGACCTTAGCATAAATAGAGTTACGACGCATAATGGATGTTTTAACTATCGTCTGTATCTAGATTCTATATCCAGTCCATAAATAGAGTTACGTTAATAATGGATTTATGTTTAACTATCGTATCTAGATTTCTCGCAGTCTGGAAGTGTTGTTATGGTCTATATCCAGTCACTACCAACCTTAGGACCTTAGCATAAATAGAGTTACGACGCATAATGGATGTTTTAACTATCGTCTGTATCTAGATTCTACGGCAGTCTGGAAGTGTTGTTATATTTCTGCCATACAAAACTGAGCCCCTTTCACTTAACTCAGTCCCTACCAAGCCCCAGAAATGGACGCAAGCACTTGAATGCCCAGTCGTATGTAACTTTTGTTTTATTAAAGACAGCAAAAGTAGCCGCCTTGCTGCTCAGTTTAATCAATGACTTAAGCAACCTTTTTTTTTCTCATTAATGACAACAGAATCAACCTTGCCTATCTAACTAATATGAATTCATGGTTCCAGTAGTAACTATCTTCCCATTGAATACAACAAAATCAACCTAGCCAATCTATTCTACTAATCAATTTGCAGTTTCAGTAATTATCTTCCCTTCGAATACAACAAAATCAACTTCGATAAATCAGGACACTGGGCTTAGGGGACGAATCAGCTGGCAGCGACGATAGCAAGTGAGTGAGTGATTGAGTGAGTGAGTGAGAGAAAGGCAACGCAAAGCAGGTACTTACATCGTGGTAAGTAGGACTAGTGGGAGAGCTTATGTCCTGCGAAGGAAAGTGGGAAGAGGAGCGTTCAACATAACAGGTGACACATGGTTAGGGTTAGCCAGCCAGATCCTGCTTGCTCCACCTCCACCCGGCCGCTCCTCGGACTCAAGCGTAATGAACTGTTCCTCTCGGGTGATGATATATTACGTGTGGACTTTTGCTGTCGTAAATGTTGGGAAATTTAGTCTTGTCTCGTCTTAATTTATTTTATTCAGTTCAATTACGTATTCGGTTTATTTGAGTATGTTGATATATCTATTTTGTGAGCTTTGAAAACCTTAGGAAATCGAGTTTTGTCAAGTTCATGTTCCTCGTTAATTCAGTTTATTTCAAGAGTAACATTAGAAAATCAATCAATATGTCTAATTATCTCTCGGGTGATGATATATCACGTGTGGACTTTTGCCGTCGTAAATGTTGGGAAATTTAGTCTTGTCTCGTCTTAATTTATTTTATTCAGTTCAATTACGTATTCGGTTTATTTGAGTATGTTGATATATCTATTTTGTGAGCTTCGAAAACCTTCGTTAATTCAGTTTATTTCAAGAGTAACATTAGAAAATCAATCAATATGAAATGTTGGGAAATTTAGTCTTGTCTCGTCTTAATTTATTTTATTCAGTTCAATTACGTATTCGGTTTATTTGAGTATGTTGATATATCTATTTTGTGAGCTTCGAAAACCTTAGGAAATCGAGTTTTGTCAAGTCTTAGTTCAGGTTCCTCGTTAATTCAGTTTATTTCAAGAGTAACATTAGAAAATCAATCAATATGTCTAATTATCTCTCGGGTGATGATATATTACGTGTGGACTTTTGCCGTCGTAAATGTTGGGAAATTTAGTTTTGTCTCGTCTTAATTTATTTTATTCAGTTCAATGACGTATTCGGTTTATTTGAGTATGTTGATATATCTATTTTGTGAGCTTCGAAAACTTTAGGAAATCGAGTTTTGTCAAGTCTTAGTGCAGTTTCCTCGTTAATTCAGTTTATTTCAAGAGTGACATTAGAAAATCAATCAGTATGTCTAATTATCTCTTGGGTGTGACGATATATCACGTGTGGACTTTTGCCGTCGTTTTAAATTTAGTCTTGTCTCGTCTTAATTTATTTTATTCAGTTCAATGACGTATTCGGTTTATTTGAGTATGTTGATATATCTATTTTGTGAGCTTCGAAAACATTAGGAAATCGAGTTTTGTCAAGTTTAGTTCATGTTCCTCGTTAATTCAGTTTATTTCAAGAGTAACATTAGAAAATCAATCAGTATGTCTAATTATCTCTCGGGTGTGACGATATATCACGTGTGGACTTTTGACATCGTAAATGTTGGGAAATTTAGTCTTGTCTCGTCTCAATTTATTTTATTCAGTTCAATTACGCATTCGGTTTATTTGAGTATGTTGATATATCTATTTTGGGAGCTTCGAAAACACTAGGAAATCGAGTTTTGTCAAGTCTTAGTTCAGGTTCCTCGTTAATTCAGTTTATTTCAAGAGTGACATTAGAAAATCAATCAGTATGTCTAATTCTCAAGTGGAAAAGGCTTTAATTATGTAAAACCAGTGATATTTTGAAGAATGTGGAGGCATTATATCATTAAATTTCTTTTGTGATGTTCAATAGCATTAACCCGCTAGCAGCGACGGGCCAAATTTGTGGCTTTACCGTGGACCAGCGACGGGCCACATTTTTGCCATGATATAAACCCCCCAAAAATAGATGATGCATAAACTGATCACAAATGCATTGATATATATTATGAAATGGTTTGTGTGAGCGATGATTTTTCTCATTTTTCTCGCCTTTAAGAAACATGATCCCCGCAGCTACCGGGTTAAAAAACTGTTTTGTTAAGTCATTATTCAGTGTTTACAGCGATTTTCAAGATTATCCAGCATTATGTTTTGCTTTCGAATGGAAAAGCCTTAATTATGTAAAACCAATGAGGAAACATACCATTAAATTTATGCCATGAAGTTGACTTAACCAAAATCTTGCAAAGGGAAACAATCTTAATCTTCCAAACTTTCCTCCGAGACCAAAACAGAGTCACAGGCCCGTCAAATCTCGGAACACTTCAAGGCTTAGTCCGAGGAGGGTCGAGAACCATCCCAAGCATAGTCAATGTAATCCAAGCTAAATCATAATGGAATCAGAACCAAGGTGACAACAAGTACTCCTGTGTGGGTAGCTAAGGTAAGGTAAGGTAAGGTAAGGTAAGGTAAGGTAAGGTAAATTACCAGCCTTACACCTGAGCCACCAGAGGGAGGGAGAGAGAGAAGGGAGAAGAGAAAGGAGAAGTGATTAAGAGGGAAGGAGAGAGAAACAGGGGAGAGGAAGAGACAGGAAGAGGAGAAGAGAGAGAAGAAGGGAGAGAGAAGAGAGAAGAGAAAAGAAGGAGAGAGAAACAGGGAAGAGGAAGAGACAGGAAGAGGAGAAGAGAGAGAAGAATGAGAGAAACAGGGAGAGGAAGAGAAAAGAGAGGAGAAAAGAGAGAGAAAAGAAGAGAGAGAGGAGAAGAGAAGAAGGAGAGAAACAGGGAGAGGAAGAGAAAGGAAGAGAAGAGAGAGAAGAAGGGAAAAAGAAGAAGAGAGGAAGTAAGGAGAAGGAAAGAAGAAGAAGTAAAGAAGAAAGGAAAGAAAAATAAAGAAAATAATAAAGCATAGAAAATAAATGTTAAAGCTTGAAAAAAAAGATAAGCTTGAAAAAAAAGACAGAGAGAGAGAGAGAGAGAGAGAGAGAGAGAGAGAGAGAGAGAGAGAGAGAGAGAGAGAGAGAGAGAGAGAGAGAGAGAGAGAGAGAGAGAGAGAGAGAGAGAGAGAGAGAGAGAGAGAGAGAGAGAGAGAGAGAGAGAGAGAGAGAGAGAGAGAGAGAGAGAGAGAGAGAGAGAGAGAGAGAAAGAAACCATCCCTTCCTCCTCCTCCTCCTCCTCCTCCTCCTCATGCCTCCCCTCAACCACCTTCACATAGCATTCATAACCGCACCAAAAAATAAATAAATAAAAACAGAATAAATATAATAAATGTAATAAATAAGAGGAAGAAATAGCAGAACCTTAAGCTGACCCTGCCTGGCGGAACATCACAGGTCGCTCAACAGTGTCTAGTGAACAGCTAAATCATCATATACTTAGTCATGACCTCCAGCAAAGAAGCACATATGTACGCTCTCTCTACAGCCACAGGATATTCTGCATGGTGGAATCCGAGCACAAATAATGATGGTAATGGTAATAGTAAAGCGCTGAACTGTCTGTAGTATGGTGCTCTAAAGCCAGTCTGTACTCTGCAAGGTTCACTGCCTGCTGCTGCTGGCTCAAACAATAGTGATAATAACAATGTACTGGTAAAGCGCTCAACTCTGTCATCAGCAGCCTGGCATGATGGGACTCAATGGGGACTGTGGGGAGCTGGGAGCAAAGGGGGGAGGGGAGGGGGGGAGGGAGGAGTGGGGTAGAGGGAGAGGGAATCCAACCTTATCTCCGTCACACATGATCGTCAGCTCCTCGGCTTGGTGACGGTCCTGTCTCTGTGGGGTAATGACAGCCGTCAGCCCCCAAGCAGCCCCGCAACACTGGTAAGGAGACACCCGGGCTGGGCGCTCCTGCTCCTAGCTTACAGACCTGCCCTCACAACACCCTGGACTGCCCTTGGCATTTGCTAGGTTGAAGAAGTCAGGTCTTACAGACCTGACCTCTTGAACATTGTCATTAAAATGCCTATATTCTACAAAGCTTTTGCCTTCAAAACTGAAAAGCCTGAAGGCTGGCCTTCAAAGCTGTTAACTAATGCTACTGTATTTACATGGCTATTACTCAATGTTTCGAACATTTCAAATGTCAAACTTGTGAGTTGTGTTGCCATTATATAACCTGTACCAGTGGAGTTAGTGATACTGTTGGAGTCCTCACATACAGACCTAGCCTTGTGACCTGTGCCCTTATCCCTTCTAACACAAACTGGGTAACGAACAAACTTAACGTTACCTGCCTTGATGTAACCTAACATAACCTGAACTAAACTGACCACATGCTAACCCTGAGCATTGTCCCTCCACCAGGCTGTGGCATCACAGCCTGGGGCTTGCCAGCGGTGGGGTGCTGCAGGTCCCCAACAAGACAGATCAACAAGGGCAAGAAGAACATGTAAATCATAACAAACAAAGGTGGTGGTGGTGGTGGTGGTGCCTGCAGAGCCGTGATTAGGGAGCCACAAGACCCAGGCCAGGAAAACAGGTTAGAACCAATCAGGGTTACCAAATTAAGGGACTATTACACTGGGCAAATTTTCCGTGGACCTTCAGTCAAACCACGATTTCCGCTGGCGTGGTTCTCATATTTGCGTGGTTTTCTGACGTGTCCACGATCTTCCAAAGCTACGGTAGATTTCACTGAAGGACGATGGTATTACTCACCATCCTCATCACCAGCAATAACAACAAACAATTGAGAACCACGCTAGCGGAAATCGTGGTTTGACTGAAGATCCACGGAAAATATGCCCAGTGTAATATCCCCTTAATCGTATTCAGACACTCAGCACATCGCATTTTCTGGTTCTGAGTCACAGCCATCGCAAACAAACGCCAATAGGTAATGCTTTTAACGAGAACTTTAACTGGTATTTCGTTATCTGTGTGGGTAAGAAAGCTTTGGGCCCTGGAACTGATAAATGCGATGTTTTGAGTGCGAAAATTTGGCAACTCTGGAACCAATACAAGTTAACACAGTGAGAGGACAAAAATAATGTATAGTCGTGGTGTTATTGATCTAAGTATACCAAGACATTGCTTTATATTAGGCCATACAGGTAAGAAAGTTCAGTCATCCCTCAAATAGCACGGTTTCCCATAGCTTGGCCTCGGTTTTATATGGCTTGTCATAGAAGATGTTTTAAGATTTTTAAATTTCCTGCTTGTCGGGAAATTTAAAAATCCTAAAAAATCGTCATAGAAAATCCACATAAAACCAAAACTGAACTATTGGAAACCACACTATTTGAGAGACGACTGTACAAGAAAAAAAAGCCTCCTGCTGTATAGGACTAGGAGTGGAATCCAATACCATTCAAATCAGTGTTGAATAAGTGTTTCCTCAAATATAGAGTTGGCAGTATTTGAAAGCCTTGGAATCACAAACAAGCATTTCAATCCCATAATCTGATGCTAAATGACTGTAGGAGCATTGAAACACATCATGGGATTCACAGACAAGCCTTGAACCCATAATCTGATGCTAAATGACTGTAGGAGCATTGAAACACATCATGGGATTCACAGACAAGCCTTGAACCCATAATCTGATGCTAAATGACTGTAAGAGCATTGAAACACATCATGGGATTCACAGACAAGCCTTGAACCCATAATCTGATGCTAAATGACTGTAGGAGCATTGAAACACATCATGGGATTCACAGACAAGCCTTGAACCCATAATCTGATGCTGGGAAATCAAAAATACATCAACAGAATAGGTTAAGCCCAGAGGTTCTCAAACTGGGTGCCACGGACAGTGCCTAAGGGTGCCAGAAGATCATCATGAATTTTGAATCATTCTTTTTTTTCTTTGTTTTTGTTAATCTAATTCGAATGATGAGTTCTGTTTGGGCATGTACTGTACCATATGTTAATTTTGGTCTGAGTATGGATAATAATTTGAATTCGTTAACTAAAGTAATTTAAACAGCTACGATTGTGTATAAGAAGTTAATTCATGTGAGTAGGACGGGCGGGGGGGACAAAGGGGTGCCACAAAAGGGTTTATATAAGTTCAGGGTGCCAACACTGAAAAAAAGATTTGAGAACCTCATCTGGTTTAGCCTCTTGATCTCACTGTTGGAAGGAGAGCAAGAAACTGGACCAAAAAAGTCGTGTTAGAAGAAGTAAATCATGGCTGTTAAATGCCAGAGAAGTTATGGAGAGACAGGGAGACAGTGAACGAGAGAATGGAGGTCTGCAAACTTACGCTGTCACTGCCAATGCCCGAGACACTCTGTGCGAATCTCTCCTTGGCCTTGAGAGCGCGGACACGCTCGTTACGCAGTCGCTCCTCGTCCTGGATGAAAAAATGGAAAGAATATTAGTTCTCCTTCTACTATAAATTGACTACATGATGGAAATTACAACATACCGGAGTTTACTTTTGATATTTACTCCCTAAGTAGTAACTCAAGCTAACACGATCATTACGCAGTCATTCTTCATCCTAAGTGAGGGTATTCAACATTGATTTATACCATAAGGTGCTGGCTATCATGTGTTTGAAGATACCCTAAACTTAACCTAACAAAACCAAAACAAACAATATAGGTCTTGACTCAGAAAACTCATATATGCTTCCTTACTAATGAGACTTCCTATACAACAAAGTGAGGTCATTCTTAGTTGATTTATACCATAAGGTGCTGGCTATCATGTGTTTGAAGATACCCTAAACTTAACCTAACATGACCTAACAAAACCAAAACAAACAATATAGGTCTTGACTCAGGAAACTCATATATGCTTCCTTACTAATGAGACTTCCTATACAACAAAGTGAGGTCATTCTTAGTTGATTTATACCATAAGGTGCTGGCTATCATGTGTTTGAAGATACCCTAAACTTAACCTAACATAACCTAACAAAACCAAAACAAACAATATAGGTCTTGACTCAGAAAACTCATATATGCTTCCTTACTAATGAGACTTCCTATACAACAAAGTGAAGTCATTCTTAGTTGATTTATACCATAAGGTTCTGGCTATCATGTGTTTGAAGATACCCTAAACTTAACCTAACAAAACCAAAACAAACAATATAGGTCTTGACTCAGGAAACTCATATATGCTTCCTTACTAATGAGACTTCCTATACAACAAAGTGAGGTCATTCTTAGTTGATTTATGCCATAAGGTGCTGGCTAACATGTGTTTGAAGATACCCTAAACTTAACCTAACATAACCTCCCTGTATCCCTCCCTCCCTCTCTCCCTTACCTTCAGTAGGGTGACGAGAGCCCTTGCCTTCTCCCTGACGTTCATGCCCTGGTCCTTGTTCTCCTCGATGTACTGGAAGTCCTTCAGGGTTTCGATGGCAAAGATGTTCTCCTTGCACTGGTCGGCAACCTGTGGCGAGAAGGTGATGATGGTGGTGGTGATAGTGGTGGTGATTTCTTTTTTTAATTTCCGCTGCCTACATCAACTATTGCCAACTTCCTTTCTTTCTTTTCCTTCCTTCCTTCTTTTCTTTACATATTCACTCAGTCAGTCAGTCATTTCTCCCTTCCCTTCTCTTCCCTTTCCTTATCTTACCTTATCTTACCTTCCCTTCCCTTCATTCAGCCAATCAGTCAGTTAGTCAGTCATTTCTCCCTTCCCTCCTCTTCCCTTTCCTTATCTTCCCTTCCCTTCCCTTCATTCAGCCAATCAGTCAGTTAGTTAGTCAGTCATTTCTCCCTTCCCTTCTCTTCCCTTTCCTTATCTTCCCTTCCCTTCCCTTCATTCAGCCAATCAGTCAGTTAGTTAGTCAGTCATTTCTCCCTTCCCTTCTCTTCCCTTTCCTTATCTTCCCTTCCCTTCCCTTCATTCAGCCAATCAGTCAGTTAGTTAGACAGTCATTTCTCCCTTCCCTTCTCTTCCCTTCCCTTATCTTCCCTTCCCTTCCCTTCATTCAG
Organism: Eriocheir sinensis; assembly: GCF_024679095.1. Classification (NCBI taxonomy): domain Eukaryota; kingdom Metazoa; phylum Arthropoda; class Malacostraca; order Decapoda; family Varunidae; genus Eriocheir; species Eriocheir sinensis. The sequence continues at coordinate 13,242,429 of NC_066552.1, forward strand.
CCAATCAGTCAGTTAGTTAGTCAGTCATTTCTCCCTTCCCTTCTCTTCCCTTTCCTTATCTTCCCTTCCCTTCCCTTCATTCAGCCAATCAGTCAGTTAGTTAGTCAGTCATTTCTCCCTTCCCTTCTCTTCCCTTCCCTTCCCTTCATTCAGCCAATCAGTCAGTTAGTTAGTCAGTCATTTCTCCCTTCCCTTCTCTTCCCTTTCCTTATCTTATCTTACCTTCCCTTCCCTTCCCTTCATTCAGCCAATCAGTCAGTTAGTTAGTCAGTCATTTCTCCCTTCCCTTCTCTTCCCTTTCCTTATCTTACCTTCCCTTCCCTTCCCTTCCCTTCATTCAGCCAATCAGTCAGTTAGTTAGTCAGTCATTTCTCCCTTCCCTTCTCTTCCCTTTCCTTATCTTACCTTATCTTCCCTTCCCTTCCCTTCATTCAGCCAATCAGTCAGTTAGTTAGACAGTCATTTCTCCCTTCCCTTCTCTTCCCTTTCCTTATCTTCCCTTCCCTTCCCTTCATTCAGCCAATCAGTGAGTTAGTTAGTCAGTCATTTCTCCCTTCCCTTCTCTTCCCTTCCCTCCCTCATCTTCACACTCTTCCCATCCCATCCCATCCCTTTCCTCAGTCCCTTCCTTTCTCCCTCCCTGCTCTCCTTCCCTCCCCCCCTCACGCTCTCCCTTCCCATCCATTCCTTCATTCATTCATTTCTCCCTTCCTTCCCTCCCTCCTTCCCTCCCTCACCTTCTCACTCCCAGTCTTGATGAGGTACACCAATCCCATCTTCAAACTCTTCCCTTCCCTCCATCCTTTTCCCTTTCCTTCCCAACTCTTTCCTCCCTCCTTCCCTCCTCACCTTCTCACTCCCAGTCTTGATGAGGTATTCCAGCAGCACGAGGGCCTTGTAGACATGCCGCCAGTTCCTCCCGTGGTCGTTGAGGCGCTTCCAAATCATCTGCATAATCTCTGTGAAGGCCACCACATTATAGGTCAGGTCCGCCACCTCCGACATGAGGGTGGACGAAGGCCCCCACGGATCATTGCTGGTGGCCTCGCGAACCTTGATCTGAGGGGATGAGAGAGTGGATGCTGGTTAACTCTTGCATAAGGGATTGGGACAGTATAGGGATGAAGGAATATAGGTGCTGGTTAACTCTTGCATAAGGGATTTGTAGGGGGGAAGAAAGACTGAAGATGCTGGTTAACTCTTGCATAAGGGATTGGGACAGTATAGGGATGAAGGATTGAAGATTGGTTAACTCTTTTGGGGATTTGTAGGGGGGGGAAAAGATTGAAGAGATGGGTTAACTCTTGCATAAGGGATGGAGATTGAATGCTGGTTAACTCTTGCATAAGGGATTGGGATAGTATAGGGATGAAGGAATATAGGTGCTGGTTAACTCTTGCATAAGGGATTTGTAGGGGGGAAGAAAGACTGAAGATGCTGGTTAACTCTTGCATAAGGGATGGAGATTGAATGCTGGTTAACTCTTGCATAAGGGATTGGGACAGTATAGGGATGAAGGATTGAAGATGCTGGTTAACTCTTGCATTGGGGATTTGTAGGGGGGAAGAAAGATTGAAGATGCTGGTTAACTCTTGCATAAGGGATGAGAGATTGCAGATGCTGGTTAACTCTTGCATAAGGGATCAGGACAGTTTAGGGATGAAGGAATGAAGATGCTGGTTAACTCTTGCATAGGGGATTGGGACAGTATAGGGATGAAGGAATGAAGATGCTGGTTAACTCTTGCATAGGGGATTTGGACAGTATAGGGATGAAAGAATGAAGATGCTGGTTAACTCTTGCATAAGGGATTGGGGCAGTAGAAGATGAAAAGAGAGAGAGAGAGAAAGAGAGAGAAATAGAAGAGAGGAGGAGGGAAGGGTAGAGGATGAGAAGAGGAGGTAGAAAAGAGAATAAGAGGAGGAAAACAAGGTAGAATTAGAAGGAAGAGAATAAAGTTAGGTTAGGTTAGGTTAAGAGAGAGAGAGAGAAAGAGAGAGAGAGAGAGAGAGAGAGAGAGAGAGAGAGAGAGAGAGAGAGAGACAGCACCCCAGTCCCCCCTCACCTGCGCATCTGTATAACTATGGGCGATGTTTTAAAGAGAGACAGTAACCCTTCCTTCCTTCCTTTAGAGACAGAGATAGAGATAGACAGAGAGATAGAAGGAGACAGAGAGACCCCACCCCACCCCATACCCCTTTTACCTGCGCATCTGTATAATTATGGGCGATGTTTTAAAGAGAGAGACAGTAACCCTTCCTTCCTTCCTTTAGAGACAGAGATAGAGATAGACAGAGAGACCCCACCCCATACCCCTTTTACCTGCGCATCTGTATAATTATGGGCGATGTTCTTGAGGTTCCGCCGAATGCCCGACACGTTCATCTGTAGAGCCATGTTGACGGGGTGGTGGTGATGACGGGAGTGGTGATGAAGGGGCTAGGAGATGACGGTGTGGCTGCTAGCTGGTGGTGATGGTGGTGGTGATGATGGTGACAGTTCTAGTGGTGTTGGTGGTGATGATCAGGGTCACTTTGGGGTCATTACTGAGGGTCTCTGTTGCCCCCTGGTGGTGGTGTCTAGTGGTCCACTCGTGTGCTCTGAAGGACGAAAAAATACATGTTAGTTAAATATATATTCGTCAATCTCTCTCTCTCTCTCTCTCTCTCTCTCTCTCTCTTTACGATGTTCAGTGAGTCAGTCATTTCTCCCTTCCCTTCCCTTCCCTACCCTTCCTTTACCTTACCTTAATATATATTCCTCTCTCTCTCTCTCTCTCTCTCTCTCTCTCTCTCCAACATTCAGTTAATCAGTTTTCTCTTCCCTTACCTTCCCATCCCTTCCTTCCCTTACCTTCCCATCCCTTCCTTCCCTTACCTTCCCATCCCTTCCTTCCCTTCCTTCCATCCTTTTTCTTTATCCCGAGAACCAAGTAGCATATTAAAATCAAAACGTCGCGCAATTCTTTTACAGCAACACTTGAAGAGATGAAAC
>NC_066552.1:13250422-13307922 GCF_024679095.1 Eriocheir sinensis
GAGAGAGAGAGAGAGAGAGAGAGAGAGAGAGAGAGAGAGAGAGAGAGAGAGAGAGAGAGAGAGAGGAAGGAAGGAAGCGAGGGTGCCAGTCTCATGTGGCCTTGACTCCTACCCAGCCAGTCAGAGCCACACCTTGACTTTTGGGCCACACCAGGCACGGACCCCCACGGACTGTATGCCACACCCTGGACACTGCTGACTGGCTGACTGATTGACTGACTGGCTGATTGACTGACTGACTGGCTGGATGACTGACTGACTGGGTGACTGATTGACTGACTGACTGGCTGACTGACTGGATGACTGACTGACTGGCTGGATGACTGACTGACTGGGTGACTGACTGACTGACTGACTGACTGACTGACTGACTGAATGACTGGATGACTGATTGACTGACTGACTGAATGGATGACTGACTAGCTGACTGACTGACTGATTGACTGACTGACTGATTAGTGATTACCTGAATGACTGACTGACTAACTGGCTGAATGACCAACTAACTGATAGAATGAATGAATGACTGACTAACTGATGGGTTGACTGACAAACCAACTAACTGACTGACCAACTAATGAGTCAGTCAGTCAGTCAGTCAGACCCACAGCATCCCTTCCCGAGTCCCCTGAGGTGAGTTAGGGGGAGTTCCCATGAGTCAGATGCGTAATACAAGGAAGGATCTGCATGAGTCACTCTCAGCTGTTCAGGTTTACCCAACACACATTTCCAATAGTTTTCCTTCTTTTCATTATTTCCACTTTTCCCTAGGCCTTCTCACTTTACATAGGCCTAGATGTGACCTTTCTGCATTCTCTCCTTACACAAATAACAAGAAATAGTTAATAAGAGAGGCAATATTGAGTAAAAATGGGAGTAATTTCCTGGCCCAAAATATATTACCATTATTTTTTTCATATTTTACATTATTTCTACACTTCCTTAGGCCTCCTCACTTCACATAGGCCTAGATGTGACCTCTCTGCATTCTCTCCTTACACGAATAACAAGAAATAGTTAATAACAGAGGCAATACTGAGTAAAAATGGGAGTAATTTCCCAGCCCAATATATGTTACCATTATTTTTTTTCATATTTTACATTATTTCCACTCTTCCCTAGGCCTCCTCACTTCACATAGGCCTAGATGTGACCTTTCTGCATTCTCTCCTTACACAAATAACAAGAAATAGTTAATAAGAAGAGGCAATATTGAGTAAAAATGGGAGTAATTTCCTGGCCTAATATATATTACCATTATTTTTTTTCATATTTTACATTATTTCCACTCTTCCCTAGGCCTTCTCACTTCACATAGGCCTAGATGTGACCTTTCTGCATTCTCTCCTTACACAAATAACAAGAAATAGTTAATAAGAGAGGCAATATTGAGTAAAAATGGGAGTAATTTCCTGGCCCAATATATATTACCATTATTTTTTTTCATATTTTACATTATTTCCACTCTTCCCTAGGCCTTCTCACTTCACATAGGCCTAGATGTGACCTTTCTGCATTCTCTCCTTACACAAATAACAAGAAATAGTTAATAAGAGAGGCAATATTGAGTAAAAATGGGAGTAATTTCCTGGCCTAATATATATTACCATTATTTTTTTTCATATTTTACATTATTTCCACACTTCCTTAGGCCTCCTCACTTCACACAGGCCTAGATGTGACCTTTCTGCATTCTCTCCTTACACAAATAACAAGAAATAGTTAATAAATGCTGAAATTGAGTAAAAACTGAAGATAATTTCCTGGCCCAATATATATTACCATTATTTTTTTCATATTTTACATTATTTCCACACTTCCTTAGGCCTCCTCACTTTACACAGGCCTAGATTTAATTCTTCTCCAGCCTTTCCCACCACAAATAATTAGAAGCGGACACTAATAAATGCTGAAATTGAGTAAAGACTGAAGATAACTTGGTTGACACATCGCACATTTCAGTATTTGTTTTCCATTTGTCATTTTTTCCACACTTTCTTAGGCCTGTTCCCTTTGCCTAGGCCTAGATGTAACCTTTCTGCAGCCTTTCCCATCAGTAATAATTAGGAAGGAACAGTAATAAACACAAAATAAGCAAAGCCTGCAGATAATTTGGTTCACCCGTCACACATTTCCAATATTTTTCCCTTATTTTTACTATTTTTGCATTTTCCTAGGCCTCCTCACTTTATGCAGGCCTAGATATAACCTTTCTGCAGCCTTTCCACCATTAATAATAAGGAAGGAACAGCAATGAAAGCAAAATAAGTAAAAATTGCAGATAATTTGATTCACCTGTCAAACATATCCAATATTTTTCCATTATTTTTACTATTTATATACCTTTCTAGGCTCCTCACTCTGTTCAGGCCTAGATGTGACTTTTAGGTATTTCCCACCAGTAACAAACCCAAATAATTAAAACTGCAGGAATTTGGGACTCACTTTCAATAACGCACTACCCAAGTCTTGTTATTTTCCATTATTTTTACTATTTCTGCATTTTCCTAGGCCTCCTCACTTTATGCAGGCCTAGATATAACCTTTCTGCAGCCTTTCCCATCAGACACCAAAAAACCCAGGACATAATACAGCCATGAATGAGTAAAATTTGGTTCACTCACTTTCGATAACGCATACCCAAGTCTTGTTATTTTCCATTATTTTTATTATTTCTGCATTTTCCTAGGCCTCCTCATTCTGTCCAGGCCTAGATATAACCTTGAGCAGCCTAGACACCAAAACTAACTGAAATAGGATCATAATACAGCCAAAATAAGTGAAAACTGGACTCACTTTGATAACACCGACAAGTCCGTTATTTTCCACTTTTTTACTATTTCTACGCTTTCCTAGGCCTCCTCACTTTATGCAGGCCTAGATGTGACATTTATGCAGCCTTTCCCACCAGTAACAAAACCAACTGAAATAATAATAAAGCCAGAATGAGTAATTTGGTTCAATAACGCATCACCCAAGTCTTGTTATTTTTCCCTTATTTTTACTATTTCTGCATTTTCCTAGGCCTCCTCACTTTATGCAGGCCTAGATGTGACTTTTTTGCAGCCTTTCCCACCAGTAACAAACCCAAAATAATTAAAAACTGCAGATAATTTGGTTCATCCGTCAGACATTTCCGTTATTTTTCCATTATTTTTACTATTTCTGCATTTTCCTAGGCCTCCTCACTTTATGCAGGCCTAGATATAACCTTTCTGCAGCTCCACCAAAACTAATTAAGGAACAGGACATAATACAACCCAAAATAAGTAAAAATTGCAGATAATTTGGTTCACCTGTCAAGACATTTCCAATATTTTTCCATTATTTTTACTATTTCTGCATTTTCCTAGGCCTCCTCACTTTATGCAGGCCTAGATATAACCTTTCTGCAGCCTTCCCACAAGTAATAATTAGGAAGGAACAGCAATAAACGCAAAATAAGTAAAAACTGCAGATAATTAGGTTTGCGTATCAGACATTCCTAAGTTGATTTTCTTTTTTCAATGTTTATATACCTTTCTAGGGCTCCTCGTTCTGTTCAAACTTAAACGTGCCTTTTAGGTATATCCGGACACCAAAACTAACCGAAATAGGACATAACACAGCCAGGAATGAGTAAAAATTGCACTCACTTTCGATAACGCACTACCCAAGTCTTGTTAATTTCCACTCTTTAATTATTTCTATGCATGTTTAAACCTTCCCATTCTGTCCAAGCCTAGATGTGACCTTGAGGCGTACCTAGACACCAAAACTAACTAAAACAGGACATAATACAACCCAGGAATGAGTAAAAATTGCACTCACTTTCGATAACGCACTACCCAAGTCTTGTTATTTTCCACTTTTTAATTATTTCTGTGCATTTTTAAGCCTTCCCATTCTGTCCAAGCCTAGATGTGACCTTGAGGCGTACCCAGACACCAAAACTAACTGAAATAGGACATAATACAGCCAGGAATGAGTGAAAACTGGACTCACTTTCGATAACGCACTACCCAAGTCTTGTTATTTTCCACTTTTCAATTGTTTCTAGGGATATTTAAGCCTTCCCATTCTGTCCAAGCCTAGATGTGACCTTGAGGCGTACAAAGACACCAAAACTAACCAAATAAGGGCATAATACAACCCGGGAATGCATAAAAACTGTAGTCAACCGCAAGAATCCATTACCAAAGTCTTGTTATTTTTCCACATTTTTCCTATTTCTACCAATTTCTAGGCCTCCTCATTCTGTCTAGGCCTACATGTGACCCTTACGAATAATCAGATACCAAGAACAATCAGAAGAGGACCCCAAATTACCCAGAAATCAAGTAAGAACTGGTATCAACTCCAAGAATCCATTACTCAAATCTTGTTATTTTTTCACTTTTTCAATATTTTCACCCACTTCCTGACCTTCTCCTTCAGTACAAGCATAGATGTGACCTTTAAGTATACTCTGACACCCAAAGGAACCGAAAAGGGACAACGTACAAGGTCAGAATGCGTAAAATCTGGAGTCATTTCTTAACCAATTTCCAAAGCCTTGTTATTTTTCCACATTTTTCCTATTTGTACCCATTTCTCGGCCTGGTCGCTTTGCCTAGACCTACATATGACCTTAATAGATACACACACACCAAGAACGAGAAGAAGAAGCCCCAACAACACGTTAAATTCAGGCCAAAACTGGAGTCATTTCCGCTAACCCAACATTCGTATCTTATCATAATTGCCTTTTTTCCTTATTTCTACCCATTTCTAGGTCTACCCACTTTGCCTAGGCCTACATATGACCTTTACGTATACTCTGACACAAATGAGAACCGTAAAAGGACAAAGTACAAGGTCAAAATGCGTAAAAACTGGAGTCAATTTCGATAACCAGTTTCCAAAGCCTTGTTATTTTTCCACTAATTTCCTATTTATACCCATTTCTAGGGCTACCCGCTTTGCCTAGGCCTACATGTGACCTTTATAGAAACACACACACCAAGAACGAGTAGAAGCAGCCCCCAAAACACATTAAAATCAAGCCAAAACTGGAGTCATTTCCGCTAACATAATATTCGCATCTTATCATAATTGGCATTTTTACCTATTTCTACCCATTTCTAGGCCGCCTTACTCTACCTAGGCCTACATGTGACCTTTATAGATACACACACCCCAAGAACGAGTAGAAGAAGACCCCAAAACACGTTAAAATCATGCCAAAACTGGAGCCCACTTCCCCTTAGAACCCTGGCCCTCGTAAACAAATGGAGGGGAACAAGCCTATTTAAGCCCTATGGAGGATGATTTACAGTGCTATCTCGACGCTGCTCTCACCTAACTGCCTCCCGCGATGGTCTGGGGCGAGTGTGAGGCCGAGGAGGTCCTGAAAGCCGAGGAAATAAAGGTTAAAAGGCAGCGACGCAAGATGGCGAGAACTTCCGCCCCTGAGAGACGGTCACTGAATGAGGAAGAGAAAGTCGAGGGCGTTTTAAGGAGTCCCTATGCTATTCTGTCTATTATCTTCTATTCTATGCTGTTCTATTTTGTTTTGTGGTTTGATTTGTACGTTGTTCTTGATATTGGGATTTTTGAGGGTTTTGTCAGTTAAGGTTTCTCCTATCTCGCTTATCTGTGGTGTCTAATCTGTAGTTTTTTGCCATTTTTATTTTCTTTAATCTCCAGTTTCTCTAATCTCTGGGTTTTGATGTTTTCTGAGCTTTGTTTTCGTATATTTTATGATTAATAGTTTCTAATTTCTCTAATCTCTTACCGTATATAGCTTCTCTCATCTCTATATATAATTTCTTTCATCAATGGTTTATCTCGTATCATATATATTTCTCTCATTATTCTTCACTCGTCTCGTTTCTCTCATCAATAGTTTCTCACACATCTATAATTTCTTTCATCTCTATAATTCTCTAATCTCTCGTTTCGTGTATATATATAATCATTTACGAGCTCTTTATCCTGTTTGTGTTGCCTTTGAGCTGCCTCCGTCACTAAGCTAGAAAAAATCATGAAAAGAAATAATTAAATAGGCCTATATCACACCTGGCCGCATCCTAAGGAAAGGCCGCATTCACATAGGCCTATAGCTAGCGTAGTTAACAGTTAAGACAGGTGTTCAGGGGGGAGGGGGGAGTATACCTGTGAACTCATTAGCGTAACTCTTCCGTCACTATAAGAAAAAAATAATAAGAACTAATATATTACAATGGAAGGGCCGCATTCACCTGTTTACCCGTAGTTAACAGTTAGACAGGTGTTCAGGGGGAGGGGGGAGTATACCTGTGAACTCATTAGCGTAACTCTTCCGTCACTATAAGAAGAAAAAAATAATAAGAACTAATATATTACAATGGAAGGGCCGCATTCACCTGTTTACCCGTAGTTAACAGTTAGACAGGTGTTCAGGGGGGAGGGGGAGTTTACCTGTGAACTCATTAGCGTAACTCCTTCGTCACTATAAGAAAAAAAATAATGAAAATAACTAATATATCACACCTGGCCGCATGCAAGACCTAAGAAAAAGCCGCATTCACCTGTACAGCGAGCGTAGTTACAGTTAGACAGGTGCGCGAAGGGGGGGGGGAGAGGGGGGGGCGTATACCTGTGAACTCATTAGCGTAGCTCACACAGGTGACTATACTTGAGGTACGCGCCTGAGTAGTAGTAGTAGTAGTAGTAGTAGTAGTAGTAGTAGTAGAATAAGAAGCATTCACCTGTTTAGCTAGCTAGTCAGGTGTGCAGGGGGGGTTGGGGGAAGGGAGAGAGGGGGGGACTATATACTTGAGGTACGAGCCCGAGTAGTAGTAGTAGTAGTAGTAGTAGTAGTTGTAGTAGTAGTAGTAGTAAAGAATGGTAGAGATCATGGGAGGAAAGGAAGGAAAGAAAGGGAAGGAAATAATAAAGAAAATAAGTTAACATATGAAACAAAGAAAAGGAAATCAGGAAATAGGAAGAGATTGATTGATTGATTTATAGTTTATGTTGCAAGTAAAAGAACAAAGGAGAAGGGAGAAAGGAAGATAAGGAGATCGATTGATTGATTGATAGTTTATTGTTGCAAGTAAAAGAACAAAGGAGAAGGGAGAAAGGAAGATAAGGAGATCGATTGATTGATTGTTTATTGTTGCAAGTATAGTAGTTGCAGTAGTAGTAGTAGTAGTAGTAGTAGTAGTAGTAGTGCATTGATTTGTAACTTAGTTTAAATATTGCAGCCGCCGAACGAAACGATAGGACAACATTGCAGTCACATGCGATGTCCCAATACTGTTACGCAAGTCCCCTATCTTATCACATTTCCTTTACGTGTGTGTGTGTGTGTGTGTGTGTGTGTTGTAAAGAGCAGGAGAAAAGGAGTTAGAGGAAGGGAGAAAAAGAAGAATGAGGGAGAGAAGGGAGAAATGAAGGAAAAAGAAAATGTGTGTGTGTGTGTGTGTGGAAAGGAGGAAGAGGAAGGAGAAAAGGGAAGGATGAGAGAGAGAGAGAGAGAGAGAGAGAGAGAGAAGTGTGTGTGTGTGTGTGTGTGTGTGTGTTCTAAGCATGAGAAGGAGGAAAGGAGGAAGAGGAAGGAGAAAAGGGAAGGATGTGAGAGAGAGAGAGAGAGAGAGAGAGAGAGAAGGAGATGTGTGTGTGTGTGTGTGTGTGTGTGACGTTTCTAGTGTCGTAAATTATATCATCAGTAGGAAAAGGGGATCAAGGGTACCATATATGCTTCCCTGGTTTCTGATAATGTATAAAAACTTCAAATGTATAAATGTATAGTATGTATGTATGTATGGATGCATCTGAAACTGACCTAGCTCCCCTATTATAATTTTCCACCGTCACCCGTAAGCCTCATTTCAAGGGTATATGTAACTCAAACAACATCATTCATTTTTATATTTATTTTAGCAATCTTAGACCCTAGTGCACTGACTTCAAAACGCTCAAAAAACAATCTGATAGGTGAGCGGAAACAAAAAAAAGCCTTACCGAGCAAACTTTTTTCGTACAATTCTTAGACTCAACAGCACAGACTAACGTAGATAATCACAAACCAGCACTTTCTGGCGATGATCCTTTGATGCACTTTCCTCCTCCTTCTCCTCCTCCTCCTCCTTCTCCCTCCACAAGCCTTTGGAAACAATATTTTTTCCTGATCCCGGCCACTCGGATGGGACAGTGTTCAGTCTATGCCAGCAACTCTAAGTTTATTATTATTATTTTTATGTTTTAATTGTAACAGTGTGAAGTAGGAATATATCACTTCTTTTTCAGTCATTTTCATCCAGTCAGTTAGTCATCCAGTTAGTCGGGTATTTAGTCAGTCAATCAGTCAGTCAGTCATTCAGTCAATCAGTCATCAGTGGGCAACTATACGTCTAGAGAGCACTTCAAATTTTACCCCAAAATAACCAATATTATGAAGCTGCCAGTCTCACGTCGCAGCTGTTTCATCGAAGTGGCCGGGGCAGACTATACGTAATGGAAACATAACTATGATAACTCGCTAATACCTAAATAAAACCTCTTAACACACATCCTCAACGGCAACGTCTCCGAATGAAGGACAGCTCAGAAACGGATATTCTTTTACGGAGCTGACGACAGAATATTGTTTTTTACACTCCTCGGAAAAGGGATGTATTCTAAGACCTTCCGGCACCCCAAGCTTGTTCAGTTTAGTTAAGTTCAGGGTCAGGGAGATAGCCCTTACAACAGCCTTCCTAACCTAACCAATTCCCTCACTCATGTCTATTCCTTTTTTCCATAACTAGTACAGAACCAATTTCACTTCTTTGTCAATGAGGTCTCCAAAATACAGTTCAGAGCTCCAATTTTCTTTGTATGGAACAGAGCTTGACTTTCTTATGTCACTGTATAGAGGACAAGATAGAATAGAATGTTCAAAATTTTCACAAGGCTCACTGCACCCTATGCATGTACATTTACCAAGGGTTTCAGAGGGGTTGTGGGCATTGCCAGGGGTAGTTTTGTGACCCTGGTGGTAGTTTAACAATGCCTCTAGACCATGAATGCAAAGAAACACTTATTAGAACAAATTTGGGCATTGCCAGGGGTAGTTTTATGACCCTGGTGGTAGTTTGACAATGCCTCTAGACCATGAACATAAAGAAACACTCATTAGAACGAATTTGGGTATTGCCAGGGGTAGTTTTATGACCCCGGTGGTAGTTTGACAATGCCTCTAGACCATGAACATAAAGAAACACTCATTAGAAGGAATTTGGACATTGCCAGGGGTAGTTTTATGACCCTGGTGGTAGTTTGACAATGCCACTAGACCATGAACATAAAGAAACACTCACGAGACTGCGTTTAACACCCTTTTTGTCCCATGGAAGTAGCTGACATGAGTGCCGAAAGAATCTAAGAATACCCCCAAAGTCACATCAATGTAAACCAAGTGATATTATTCTCCCTCTAATTAAATACTAAGTGAGTAAACAATCAAATCCAGATCTAGTTCGGAGAGAATCAAACCCTTCTCGGGACAAAGCAACAACGTGACTGACTGACGGAACGAAGCGAAAGGGACGAAAGTGTGAAAATCCTTCCTCGCCGCCTCTGATAATAACCTCTCTGGCCCTGACTCACACACACACCCTAACCATGGTCTTGTGGGGGTATAGGGGATGGGGAGGATGGGGGTGAGTGAGCGGGGAACCCAACGTCTGATATCAATGTTGTGTTTCGAATAATCTTCCTCGGAGGCCAGCAATCGCCTGCCCTCCGTAACCTAACCAATCCCTTAAACTCTTTGGCCTTAACTAAAGATTTCCCTCGGCGAAACCTAAAAAAAATCACCATCATGGACAAAATTGTAAGGAAATAAGGCTGGAAGGCATCTTGAACCAAAGGGTCAGCCATGTCTAACCTAACTTAACCAGTCCCTTAATTTCTTTGGCCATAACTCAAGTCTTTCAGCGACATAACCTCCACAAAGAATCATCGACATAGACAAAATTGTAAGGAAACAAAGCCAGGAGGCGTCTTGAACCAAAGGGTCAGCCATGTTTAACCTAACTTAACCAGTCCCTTAATTTCTTTGGCCTTAAATCAAGTCTTTCAGCGACATAACCTCCACAAAAAATCATCGAAATGGTAAGGAAACAAAGCCAGGAGGCGTCTTGAACCAAAGGGGCATCCACATGAAGCCAAACCAATTCCTTCCCTTCTTTCTTCCCTCGACAAAACTTCCTCAAAAAATCACCGAGATGTACAAATTAATAAAGAAACAGAAGATAGGAGGCGTCTCGAACCAAAGGGGTGATTAGGCTTGACGTTATCCAGCTCCGTATTGCTTCGTATTTTGATCCTTCCGTACACCCTCTAGATGGTCCACTTTCCCTTGGCTACCTGAACCATTCGATAGGGGATACGCCATTATGAGAACCCATGACTCAAAACCATAACAAAGGAAACAAAGGAAGGAAGAAGATCGAGGTGTCAAGACGAAATAGAAATGATATAAAGCATCAGAGGTCCATAGAAGCAGGAGGAGGAGGCTAGGAAGAAAGGACGTCAGTTGATCAAAGTTAAAGGACTGATTAGAATCGACACAAAGCCACCAGAAATCTATACAAGAAGAGGAAGAATATGCCGCCCCCATGGTTCCAGACACCTCATACACATTGGCCTACACTGGTGCTAGTACAGAGGTGCAGGCCAGGCAAAGGCACCACCCAGCCACCCCAACGGCTCCTCTCGACACACCGGCTCGGGGGAAGAAAAAAGCACCCTCTCCTCCACCCCCGAAAGACGCTACAGAGTGCACCAAAATATACAAACACTAGCCTACAGGATATGATCGGAATTACACTAGTGGTATATAAAACTTTAACATAGTAATTGATAATGGTCATAATGATAATAACAACAGCATCTGAAGGTTGCCGCCACAGAACTTGAGTCCCTTCATCCGCGCTGGTGATCGGGTGAGGTTGTTTTCCCTTCGTCTTTGATAGGAAAATACTCTGAAGGGTAAATTAGTCTTATATAAATGATACCGAGGCAATTAAGTGATAGACAGACAGACAGATATCCTTTAACACATCAGGGTCCCAAGGCCTCAGAGAATATAGGAAGACAGGAAAATACCCTTATAATAATGATACCAAGGCAATTAAATGATAGATTAGATAGATAAAGTGATCCAATCTGTTAACTAGCCTCATATAAACAAAGCGAAGGTGATTAACTAACGACCTTTGACAGAGAAAATGACAAGTTCTGTGGCGGCAACGCGGGGGCATGTGTCCGCCAGCACACACACACGACGCACTCCAATTAGTACGCACACCAGGGAAAACACAGCCAATGATATGGGAAACTAAGCTAAAAAAACTGAAAATATTATAATGATTGAGAATTAGATAGATCAACCATGTTAGTCAATTCTTACAGTTCTTGTTGTAATTTTATAGTTTCCTTTAACTTTCAATTAGTATGCACACCAGGGAAAACACAGCCAATGATATGGGAAACTAAGCTAAAAAAATGGAAATAATATAATGATCGAGAATTAGATAGATCAAAATCCATATTAGTCAATTCTTACAGTTCTTGTTGTAATTTTCTAAGAGCTGTTTCCTTTAACTTTCAATTAGTACGCACACCAGGGAAAACGCAGCCAATGATACGGGAAACTAAGCTAAAAAAATGGAAATATTATAATGATTGAGAATTAGATAGATCAAAATCCATATTAGTCAATTCTTACAGTTCTTGTTGTAATTTTCTAAGAGCTGTTTCCTTTAACTTTCAACTAGTACGCACACCAGGGAAAACACAGCCAATGATATGGGAAACTAAGCTAAAAAGACTGAAATATTATAATGATCGAGAATTTGATAGACCAACCTCCAGCATTAAATAATTGTTACAGTTCTTGTTGTAATTTTCTAAGAGCTGTTTCCTTTAACTTTCAATTAGTACGCACACCAGGGAAAACGCAGCCAATGATACGGGAAACTAAGCTAAAAAAAACTGAAAATATTATGATTGAGAATTAAATAGATCAACCATATTAGTCAATTCTTACAGTTCTTGTTGTAATTTTCTAAGAGCTGTTTCCTCTAACTTTCCTTTTGTACGCACACCAGGGAAAACACAGCCAATGATACGGGAAACTAAGCTAAAAAAATGGAAATATTATAATGATCGAGAATTAGATAGATCAAAATCCATATTAGTCAATTCTTGCAGTTCTTGTTGTAATTTTCTAAGAGCTGTTTCCTTTAACTTTCAATTAGTACGCACACCAGGGAAAATGCAGCCAATGATACGGGAAACTAAGCTAAAAAAACTGAAATATTATAATGATTGAGAATTAGATAGATCAACCATATTAGTCAATTCTTACAGTTCTTGTTGTAATTTTCTAAGAGCTGTTTCCTTTAACTTTCAATTAGTATGCACACCAGGGAAAACACAGCCAATGATACGGGAAACTAAGCTAAAAAAACTGAAAATATTATAATGATTGAGAATTAGATAGATCAACCATATTAGTCAATTCTTACAGTTCTTGTTGTAATTTTCTAAGAGCTGTTTCCTTTAACTTTCAATTAGTATGCACACCAGGGAAAACGCAGCCAATGATACGGGAAACTAAGCTAAAAAAACTGAAAATATTATAATGATTGAGAATTAGATAGATCAACCATATTAGTCAATTCTTACAGTTCTTGTTGTAATTTTCTAAGAGCTGTTTCCTTTAACTTTCAATTAGTACGCACACCAGGGAAAACGCAGCCAATGATACGGGAAACTAAGCTAAAAAAACTGAAAATATTATAATGATTGAGAATTAGATAGATCAACCATATTAGTCAATTCTTACAGTTCTTGTTGTAATTTTCTAAGAGCTGTTTCCTTTAACTTTCAATTAGTACGCACACCAGGGAAAACGCAGCCAATGATATGGGAAACTAAGCTAAAAAGACTGAAATATTATAATGATCGAGAATTTGATAGACCAACCTCCAGCATTAAATAATTGTTACAGTTCTTGTCGTAATTTTCTAAGAGCTGTTTCCTTTAGCTTTCCTTTAGTATGCACACCAGGGAAAACACAGCCAATGATATGGGAAACTAAGCTAATTCTTGATCTAATTTTCTGAGCTCTCTTTCCCCTAAAACAATCAAATTCTCAACACATTTAATTTTTACGATTCTCAACTTCAATTTTCCGAGAGCCGTTTTTCCCTGGCATGCGAGTGACTGGAGTGAGCGTGTGCGGACCAGCAGACACACCCCAGAGTAACACAGAGGGAATGCAGGACGATAACTCCACCCTCGGACACATCGGAGACTGGTCAACCCGGCGAGAGGCTGAATTAGGAATGATCGCAGCGGCCTCTGTCACAGCCGAACCCTGGGTCACTTGGGGGGAGGTCAAAGGTGGGGTGAGGAAGGAGAGTCTACCCCCTCGTCTCACCCCCTCACTGCCTCACCCCTGACCCCCGAGGCTGAGAATGGACTGGGGGAGCAGCTGACACATGCACACACCTGTCGCTCTCCCCTGCTCTTGGCACACCTGGCGTTGTCTTAAGAGATGGCTTTGGCCTCGGGAATGAATGTCTCCCACACCTTGATGATCTGGGGGAGAAAAAACAGGAGTGAGAATGGGAACTGTGGGTTTTAGGCTAGGTTAAGGGAGGGGAGATGAGGTTAGGTTAGGTTAGGTTAGGGGAGATGAGGTTAGGTTAGGTAGGTATAGTAAGGTTAGGTTAGGCGAGTGAAGTCGTGAGGTGAGGTCATATGTTAAGTAGGTATAGTAAGGTTAAAACGGCAAATTGAGGACAGGTCAATGCTATCGGACAGGTCATTGCTATACATGTCATTCCTATGTTATGTTATTATATTTGGTGGGTATAGTAAGGTTAGGTCAGGTTAGGGGAGTGAGGTCATGAAGTGAAGTCATTATATTTGGAGGGTATAGTTAGGTTAGGTTAGGTTAGGGAAGTGAGGTCGTGAGGTGAGGTCATTATATTAGGTGGGTTTAGTAACGTTAGGGGAGTGAGGTTGTGAGGTGAGGTCATTATATTAGGTGGGTTTAGTAACGTTAGGGGAGTGAGGTTGTGAGGTGAGGTCATTATGTTAGGTGGGTTTAGTAAGGTTAGGGGAGTGAGGTTGTGAGGTGAGGTCATTATGTTAGGTGGGTAGAGTAAGGTTAGGTTAGGTTAGGGAAGTGAGGTTGCAGTGAGATCATTATGTTAGGTGGGTAGAGTAAGGTTAGGTTAGGTTAGGGGAGTGAGGTCGTGAGGTGAGGTCATTATATTAGGTGGGTTTAGTAACGTTAGGTCTTTGAATAAAAATAGTAAGTAAATGTAAAGTAAGTCTAAGTAAAGTAAAAAGTATTCCCCAGTAGCCAAAAATTACATCCCTGACCCTCCCATCAGTACCAGAACCAACAAGCACAATTCCATACATGACCTGAGGAAGAGTAACCCCACAGTCAGGTCTCTGCTGAACTAACCTGCTGCTGTGAGGTCATAAGGTCCTCCAGGTACTTGACCACCATGTCCCTGAAGTCCTTGAGGCGCATCACATCAAACTGCTCCATCTCCTTCTTGATGGCGCGGGAGATGCGCTCAAACTCCTCCTGGCTGCGCTCCACCTTGCCCTCCCACTGTGGACCAGGAAGGAGGAAAGGATGAGTGTTTGAACTGGTATTGTAGGCTCATATAAACACTGCAACACCATGAATTAGAATGAAAATGATAAGGTAACAATGATAAATTATTAATGCAGTAGACTGGGGACTATATGTTAACAGGCTACCAGTGAAGGGATATCCAGCACACCAATACCACATGTAAAACTCCACTATCCACTACAGAGGCAGAGAAAGACCTGGGAGTGTATGTTACCAGACTACCAGAGAAGGGATATCCAGCACACTAATACCACATGGGAAACACTCCACTATCCACCACAGAGGCAGAGAAAGACCTGGGAGTGTATGTTACCAGGCTACCAGTGAAGGGATATCCAGCACACCAATACCACATGGGACACACTCCACTATCCACCACAGAGGCAGAGAAACACCAGGGACTATATGTTACCAGACTACCAGTGAAGGGATATCCAGCACACCAATACCACATAGGACACACTCCACTATCCACCACAGAGGCAGAGAAAGACCTGGGAGTGTATTTTACTGAGCTACCAGTGAAGGAAAAATCCACGTCAATCACAGCGGACGGGTTAAATGGTGCCTTAGGAGTTACAACAGGTCATCAATGCCTCCTCACCTCTGCCACCTCCTCCTGCGCCTGCTGCACTTTGTCCATGCGCCCGGCCAGCTCCGCCTTGGCCTTGGCTTCACGCTTCTTGGCCAGGGTGATCTGTGCGTGCTGCCAGGTCTGGAAGGTCTTGACGCGCTCGTGGAAAACATCCTGTGGGGGTAGGGAACATTGAGATAGTTAGGTTAGGTTAAGTTAGGTGAGGTTAGGTTAGGTTAAAGTTAGGTGAGGTTAAGTTGGGTGTGGTGAGGTTAGGTGTGGTTAGGAGCTGGGTGTAGGTTTGGAATGGTTGGATTTGCTTTGTGGATGTGGATGTGAAGTGGATGTTTTTCATGTGTATTCCCCAACACTCACTCACCTTGACTGACTGGATGAGGTGGATGTAGTCTTTGGTGTTCTCACTCAGCACGTAGAAGTCAGCATCCGCCTGGGAGGAAAAAAAATATATATCGTCACCTTCGTAAACAAACCACCTAAGTCATTATTTTCTACTCCTCAGGAAATCATAAAAGAACCGTCATTATCTCATTTGGCTTAAGATTTATGTAGAAATGAAAAGGCCGACTCTAGAACACTCAAACCCTGAATAATGAAGGCAACTTTGTAAAAATGGGCGTCACATGAAGAAAAATCAATGTTAACAAAAACCTGGAAATTGCTGTAAATGACTTAAGCAATTATTTTATGAGGGTTGAAAAACGGAAGGAATAATGGAACAACTAAAAGAATGATACGAAGGGAGGAACGACCAACAAAGGAAAGCCTAACCACATTACCTGAGCGTGGTGGATGGTGTGCGTTCTCTCGGTGGACTCGGACAGCTGGTGGAGGGCGCGGCTGAGTGACGAATGCTCCTCCACGCTACTCAGCACGGCGGTGGCCTTGGCGAATGAGGCCGTGCTAATTGCCAACTCCCTTCTGTAGCTGACCAGGCCCTCCATGGCAGCGTGTAACTTCCGCAGCTGCGCGTCCAGGCTCTCGATCTGCTGCGTCTTCTCCTCGAACCACTGGAGGATTGGGGTTGAGGGAGAATAAGGAGAGAAAATAATGAGAAGAAAATATGGAAAAGACTAATATATTCTTTTTGCAGGTCTGTTTTTTGTTTGGATCAGGGTGAAGGAAGAACAAGGAGAGAAAATAATGAGAAGAAAATACGGAAAAGACTAATATATTCTTTTTGCAGGTCTGTTTTTTTGTTTGGATCAGGGTGGAGGAGGAACAAGGAAAATAATAATGAGAGGAAAATAGGGAAAAGACTAATATATACTTTTTGCAGGTTAATTTTTGTTTAACTGTGATGGATTTGTCAAGTTGGAGAACCTCTGCGCTAAGATATTTTAACACACACACACACACACACACACACACTTATTGATGGTTATATGTTACTGTTTTACCTTCTCTGATAATCCCAAAACTCAGTGATAGATTAGTAAAGATAAAGAATCTCTGGACTTACGAATTTCAACACACACACACACACTTACACACATAGGTAAACACAACTAGGTAAATACTTATACACTCTTACACACACGCACACACACACACACTTTACCTGTCCCTCCGCCTGGAAGCATGTGAGAAAGGCAGAGAAAAGAGCAACTTAACACACGCCAACACAGGGAACACATTACCTTAAGAAACCTTAGCCGATAAAGAGTCAATAGTTTGCACACTCGTCTGTTTGTGGAACTATAAATATATGCGGAAATAAATAAACAAGACAGTGTACAGAGGAGAAATAAAAGGGCTTATGTATATAGCAATGAATGTAAGGTTAGGTGTGTTAAGATAAGCCGTAGTCAAACCCGAGAAGATTCAGGTACGTAGAAAATGGCAAAGCAGGAATGAAAATTATGACAGACTAAACTAAAAAATTAAAGCTGAAGAAGACGAAGAGGGATTGAAGGGAGTGACAGATGATTATGGAGAGAACGAACCAAGAAAATAATGAAAGAAAATGGCAAAGCAGGAACGAAAATTATGACAGACTAAACTAAAAAAATTAAAGCTGTAGAAAACAAAGAGGGATTGAAGGGAGTGACAGATGATTATGGGAAGAACAAACAAAGAAAATAATCAATGAAAATGGCAAAGCAGGAACGAAAACAATGATAGACTAAACTAAAAAAATTAAAGCTGTAGAAGACATATATTACAGAAAACCTACAGGGCTAACTTGTTTGATTAGAGGAAGATAAGAATGAGGGAGGAAAGGAAATAAAAAAAATATATATGAAGCAAAGCAAGTGATTAGAAATGAGGAAAAGAAAAATGAGAATGTTAAAAAGGAGAAAACACACACACACACACACACACACACCTAGTCTCTCTCTCTCATACACTGTGAAGGGGAAAATATAAATAAAAAAATAATAAAAAAAATCACAGGAAATCAATAAAAAAAGAAATGACAAAAATAAAATAACAAAAAATAAAGAGAAAAAGGAAAAGAAAACAGATGACCTCATGACCCCAGAGCTCCGACCGACACTCACCTGGTCGCTCTCGTCCATCTTGAAGGTCATCTTGTTCACAGTCTCTCCGACCCTATTGAAGAGACGCAGCACCCCAGCACTGCTCAGCGCCGAGGTCTGGGTGGCGCGCGGCAACTCAGCATCTGAAAGGAACACAGCGCTGATGATTACGACAACTCCGCTGCCTTGTCAAACTTTCCGAGGGAGAAACCGCCAAATTACGTTCTAATTCTGTAACTATGAAGAAAATGCATACTGAACCCTAGAGAAAGTGGTTGACAGTGATTGCGGCTAATGCTGGTCCCAAAGCTCAGGCCTAAGATGCCATGGTTAACCCAGGTCTCCTCCTCCTCTTTATTTTACGATCGCTTTTCCGTGAACGTAACTTTTAGGAATCTACGATCTTACAAGTGACCTTATCGCTTTTCCATGAATGTAACTTTAAGGAATCTACAATCTTACAAGTGACCTTATCGCTTTTCCATGAATGTAACTTTTAGGAATCTACAATCTTACAAGTGACCTTATCGCTTTTCCATGAATGTAACTTTTAGGAATCTACGATCTTACAAGTGACCTTATCGCTTTTTCATGAACGAAACTTTTAGGAATCTACGATCTTACAAGTGACCTTATCGCTTTTCCATGAATGTAACTTTTAGGAATCTACGATCTTACAAGTGACCTTATCGCTTTTCCATGAATGTAACTTTTAGGAATCTACGATCTAACAAGTGACCTTATTGCTTTTCCATGAACGAAACTTTTAGGAATCTACGATCTTACAAGTGACCTTATCGCTCTTCCATGAATGTAACTTTTAGGAATCTACGATGTTGTGAGTGACCTCCTCCTTTCTTGAGTTTTGCAATAGTTACACACATATCACCCAGCCCAGGCCCCGAAAGCAGCCACTCACCCAGCTCGATAAATTCCCGGAAGTCAGGATCAGCTCGCAGTGTGGGGTGGGCGCCGGTCCTGTTCATGTACCGTTCCAGGGAAGCGCGGCGCCTCTCTATGAACTCCGCCGAGCCTGGGTCTGCGTTCTTGTCACTGCCCAGCTGTTGGAGGGAGAGAGAGAGGGAGAGTGTGAGAGAGCAATTCATCCTTTCTGTGCCTACTCCAAACTAGTACTGTTTATTCCTCTTTATTCCAGTCCTATTCCTCTTTACTTATCTCTATTCAAAGCAGCCTGTTCCCTTCCTTGCCTTCCTAATCTTCCTCTTCCTCTTCCCGTCCCTTCCTAATCCTCCCACTCCCTTCCTATCCTTCCCCTTCCTTTCCTAATCCTCCCCTTCCCTTCCCTTCCTTAGCGTTCCCCTCCCTTCCTTAACTTCCCCCTACCTTCCTTATTCTTCCCTTCCTTACCTTAATCTTGGTGGTTCCGATAGCGGACTTCTCAGGGGCGGGCGGGATGATGCGTCCTGAGTGGAGGTGCTTCTCAACCAGCTTGCGGTGGAGGCCGAGGAAGTCACTGAACCTCCGCATGACGCTCCAGTGCTTCTTCCTGAGGAGACGAGAGCCTTTGTGAAGAGTCATAGGAGGCGAGGCTTTGTAGAGAGTAGTAAAAAGCAATGTGAGGTTTAAGAGAGCAGTGAGAGGATGTCAGACGTTAAATTGAGTAATGGGAAGTTTAGTAGAAGAACGAGAGGAACTACTACTACTACTACTACAACTACTACTACTATTATTGCTCACCTGAAGTAGGATACGTTGGTCTTAGTGGTCACCTTGTAGGCCATGTAGGAGCTCATGCCCTCGCCGATCTTCTGAGGGTCCGAGACGGTGATCTGGATGTACTCCTCTGTGCCGTCCCCCTCGGCCTGGGTGGAGAGTAGAATTAGTGGCTTGATTCCGCCCTCTCTGTCTCTCTGTCTGTGTATTTCAATCTCTGCCTTGCTCTCACTCTTTAGACAGGGTTATCATCTCTCTGTTTCTCTCTCCGTCTCTGTCTCACTGTCTCGCTCTCACTCTTTTGAAAGTGTTATTATAAGTGATGATTAAAATAGAAATAAAAAATACGTAAATGAATGCCGTTGTTGTTTGTTTCATTTATAATTTCTGTGTAATATTGCAGGAATTTACAGGGAGGGAACTGCATATTTAGGGCACTTTCGTTTATTTTTGGTTGATATATTTCTTTTATATTCTTTCATTTATGTATATTTTCTTCGACTAATTTCTTCATATTTATCTTTTTTGCTATGTTCTTAATGAGTCTCCTTAACCGGAAGAAATAAAATCACTCCGACACAGTGCCACAAAGGGTGCAAGTCGCGTCAAGCAGTGCCAAAAAGCTTCATCCGACACTCCACACACACACACACACACACACACACACACACACAAACAAGGGTGGCAGAAGCATGACAGGTGGCGTACCTTAACGAGGGGCCACACCACTCAAAGCCAGGTGCCAAATCAAGCCTCGAAAACCTCGGACATATAATTCAAAGGCAATGATGTAAAGTTCTAAATGCCATCTTGTATTTTCTAAGCTCATGATCTCCACCCCTCATCAAAATTAAGCTGCATGATATGGAGTGATGGTGATGGAATTAATGGGTTTGAAAATGGTGCAAGGGTAAAAATAAGAATGTTGTGGTGATACCCTAACAGACACACATCACTGAGTGGAAGTTATCAGTTGGAAAGTTTAGTTTAGTGGGCGCAACATCTGTGGTCATATGTTGGAGAGAGACAGGAGGGGAAGGATTTATAGGAGAAGGGAACAGATCCCAGGAGACGGGACACAACCCCCGATTAATACCTGGTACCCATTTACTGCTGGGTGGACAGGGGCGTAGAGTATCGGAAAAGCCGCCCAACTTTTTCCACTCCGCCCAGGAATCGAACCTGGGCTCTCTCGGTTGTGAGATGAGTGTGCTAACCACTGCACCACGAAGCCCCCTACGTGGATGTTATCAAAAGACATACTTATACATTGTCAAAGAAAAGAAATATACATACCATAATCCATATCTATAAGGGAAATAAACCAAACTAGTACATGGCTACACACTGCTAAATAAGAAAATATAAATACCATAATCCGTGTATAAGGTATATAAACCAAACTATGAAGCTACACATTGCCAAATAAGGAAATATAAATATCAGAAATCGTATATAAGGAAATTCAAATACTACAAATCATGCATAAGAGGAATTAATTATAAGACATGTAGAATATCACCAAATAAGTAAATAAATGTACTATAAACGACATACACTAAATAAAACAAAATACATATTACCGAGAGACTGAAACCAACCCATCTGCTGCTAAATAAGAGAAATATAGATACAATAAACAATCTATAAATGAGATAAACCAAAATAAATAACTAAAAACCAATGAGTAATTAAATAAACACTAAATAAAACAAAATACGTATTACTGGGAGACTGAAACCAACCCATCTGCTGCTAAATAAGAGAAATATAGATACAATAAACAATCTATAAATGAGATAAACCAAAATAAATAACTAAAAACCAATGAGTAATTAAATAAACACTAAATAAAACAAAATACATATTACTGGGAGACTAAAACCAACCCATCTGCTGCTAAATAAGAAAAATATAAATGCAATAAACAATCTATAAGCGAAATAAATCATAACACAGCTAGCAATTGTTTTTTTCTCTCTCATTCTAAATAAAACAAAAAAAACATGTATATTACCGAGACCTCAACCAACCCACCTGCGGCTGCTCTGGGGTCGTCCGGGGCATGGCAACTGGGGTGACCGGGGTGGGGGCGGCCGGGGTGATGTTGGGGGTGAGGCTGGGGGTGGCGGTTGGGGTGACGGGGACCACGGGGGGAGTGAGGGGGGCGCCCATGGGAGGCAGGATGCTGGAGGGTGGCAGGGGGGGCTCTGAGGTGTCCTGGGGGGGAGGGGGTGGGGGGTAAATATGGTTAGTTAAGGATAATTAGAGGTAGATTTGATTTGATTTCCTTTTTAACTTTTCTATATTAATTTTTTTTAAGTTTACGAGTGACAGTTGAGTTTGCATTAGTTTTCTTTATCTTTTATATATTATGCTTAGTTGTGGATAATTATAAGAGGTAGATTTGATTTGAGTTCCTTTTTAACTTTTCTATATTAATTTTTTTAAGTTTACGAGTGACAGAGTTGAGTTTGCATTAGTTTATTTTTATATTTTTATCTATTATGGTTAGTTGAGGATAATTAAAAGGGGTAGATTTGATTTTTTTTTTCCTTTTTAACTTTTCTATATTAATTTTTTTAAAGTTTACGAGTGACAGAGTTGAATTTGCATTAGATTTTTTCATTTTTTATATATTTCTTACCATTCTTTCACCTCAGATTATTTTTGCAAGTTTATACACATAGTATTTTTATTTGCCTTTCACTTATGAACACACTAAAATAAACTAACCATGTACTAACACACTAACAAGCATACCCAGCACACACACACACACACACACACACACATATATACAGAGCCTCTTGAAAACACAGACAGACAGAACAGACAAACCACACTCACACAGACAGACAAACACATCCCAATACAGACATTTTAAGCAGAACCCAGCAGGCGGAATAGCAGATATATACGCTCTTGTGCGATTTCAAACAGCTGGTCTTTCTCTCACAAACTTTAGATGTAGTCAACTCTCACTAAATGAAGCTATGTTAGTAGAAATCTCTCTCTCTCTCTCTCTTTTACCTTCCCTCCCTCCCTTCCTTCCTTCCTTCATCTTCTCCCTTCCCTTTAACTTTTCCCAACACAATAATTTTTCACTCCCTCTCTCTCGCTCTTTCTACCCCTCCCCCTCCCTCTCACTCTCTATCTATCTCTCCTCTCTCTCTCTCTCTCTCTCTCTCGCTCACCTGATTCAGCTGCAGTTTAGGCGACGACATTGTGTCAAAAATATCAGGTTCATCGGCCTCTTCCTCGAGCGGCACTTCCTGCAGAGGGGTAGGGAAGATTTTTGTCTGTGGGGAGGGGCGGGGAAGGAAAGGAAGGGAAGGAGGGGGAGAGATGCAGAGAAGGAAGGAAAGGAAAGGAAGGGAAGGGTAGAGATGCAGAGAGAGAGAGAGAGAGAGGGAGAGTATAGGGTAGTAGTAGTCGTAGTAGTAGTAGTAATATTGGGGGTGGTGGTAGTAGTAGTAGTAGTAGTAGTAGTAGTAGCAGTTATTATGAAGGACTTTGGAGGTGTGACAATATGTGTGTGTGTGTGTGTGTGTGAGTAATAGGTCTGTGTATGTTTTTTTTTTTTTTCTGTGTGTGTGTGTGTGTGTGTGTGTGTGTGTGTGTGTGAGAGCAACTTCTGTGGAGCCTAAAAAATATTAAGACATACAAACATATATTTCTTTTAAACATTAACAAACGATCTTCCGAGACGTGTAGTGTTGCAATGGGTCAAATTTGGTAGTGTTTCCTTTTGACATTATAAATATACTTCCTTCTTGTCCTATAGCTGTGTGAGGGAAGGAAGTGTATACAATCAATTAGGCTTGTTGTGTTTTTTTCCTCTGCTGTAAAACGGAAACTCAAAATAAATCCTGTCATATATACTTCCTTCTTGTCCTATAACTGTGTGAGGGAGGGGAGTGTATACCGTCTATGAGGCTTGTTATATATATTTTTTTCTTCTGCTGTAAACGGAAACTCAAAATAAATCCTGCCATATATACTTCCTGCTTGTCCTATAACCATGTGAGGGAGGGAAGTGTATACGATCCATGAGGCTTGTTATATATATTTTTTTCTTCTGCTGTAAACGGAAACTCAAAATAAATCCTGTCATATATATACTTCCTGCTTGTCCTATAACTGTGCGATCCATGAGGCTTGTTATATATATTTTTTTCTTCTGCTGTAAACGGAAACTCAAAATAAATCCTGTCATATATATACTTCCTGCTTGTCCTATAACTGTGTGAGGGAGGGAAGGAAGTGTATACGATCAATGAGGTTTGTTATATATATTTTTTTCTTCTGCTGTAAACGGAAACTCAAAATAAATCCTCCCATATATACTTCCTGCTTGTCCTATAACTGTGTGAGGGAGGGAAGGAAGTGTATACGATCAATGAGACTTGTTGCATATATTTTTTTCCTCTGCTGTAAAACGGAAACTCAAAATAAATCCTGCCATATATACTTCCCTGCTTGTCCTATAACTGTGTGAGGGAGGGGAGTGTATACGATCCATGAGGCTTGTTATATATATTTTTTTCTTCTGCTGTAAAATGGAAACTCAAAATAAATCCTGTCATATATATACTTCCTGCTTGTCCTATAACTGTGTGAGGGAGGGAAGGAAGTGTATACGATCCATGAGGCTTGTTATATATATTTTTTTCTTCTGCTGTAAAACGGAAACTCAAAATAAATCCTGTCATATATATACTTCCTGCTTGTCCTATAACTGTATGAGGGAGGGAAGGAAGTGTATACGATCCATGAGGCTTGTTATATATATTTTTTTCTTCTGCTGTAAAACGGAAACTCAAAATAAATCCTGTCATAATAATTTTCAGATAAGTGCACCTCAAAACTAAATAAATAAAAAAAAGGAAATGATGTATATACCACTAACGATGCTTCTAATATATTTTTCCTTTTAAATTCTCCTGTAAAACTGAAAATCAAATAAATCCTGCAATACTAGACTTTCAACTAATGCACCTTGAAATTAACTAACTAGATAACTAACTAAATAAATAACCTAACTATGAACTCGGATGAAAGGAAACTAACATACTATACCATAACTAAGCATGAGATGAGGAAAAATTATGATGAAACAAAAAATCTGAATGCCGTTAAACTATAAAAAATAATAATATGATAACTTACACACACACACACACACACTCAGGTCAACTCTTTTATCTCAGCTTAGGTTAGATCAGTTAGTTCGGAAAATATCACAACCGCTAACTGTATCCCTCTAGAAGCCAGTCAGTCAATCTGTCAACCAGTCAGTCGGTCAATCAGTCAACCAGTCATCTATCTATCCAGCCAGCCAGTCATCCCTTCATCCACCTTATAAGCCAATAAACCAGTCATCCAGTCATCCCTTTCTCTACCCAGTCAGCCAGTCATTTATTCATCCATTTAGTAAACCAGTCAGTCATCCATCTCTCTCCCCTGCCAGCCAGTAATACATCCATTCACCCATCTAGCAAGCTTCTCCCAGTCAATAGATAAGCTAAGAACATCCATAGCTTAACCCAGTCACCAGTTAATATGCAGTAAAACTATAGCCTTGCACCCACTCACCACGATCTCTTTCCCACATACAGCTTAACCCAGTGACCAATATAATATGCAGTAAAACTATAGCCTTGCACCCACTCACCAGGATCTCTTTCCCCCATATAGCTTAACCCAGTGACCAAGATACTATAAGGTAAAACTATAGCCTTGCACCCACTCACCACAATCTCTTTCCCCCATACAGCTTAACCCAGTGACCAAGATACTACTATAAGGTAAAACTATAGCCTTGCACCCACTCACCAAGATTTCTTTCCTCTATATAGCTTAACCCAGTCACCAGTTAACATGCGGTAAAACTATAGCCTTACACCCAGTCACCATTTTAAGCTTAGAACTACATCTATACACCATTTATCATAAGCAAAGGTCAAATTTAAGCTTATTCCCACCACCACATAGAAGCGCAACATGCACCACATACCACATACATGCACTAGCCACCACATATCTTCCCCCCACATGCCAAACACACACACATGCAACCAACGACAGCCCAGCGCAGCGTAGGAAGGCACTCGGCCCACCGCATGGCACCCCCCCTTCCGAGACTGTGGCACTGAGTATGATGGAAGGGGAATGGAAGGGAGGGATGGTGAGGTGGAATATGTGGATTGGAAGATGTGGAGCTGAATACAGGGGCAAGGGTAAGGAGATTGAGGTGGTTTTGGGGTATGTGAGAAAGAGAGGCTGTTGGTCAGGCATTGGGGAGAGCTGTCAAGAGGAGGGGTGTTTGTAAGGTATTGGGGAGAGCTGTCAGGAGAAGGGGAGACATTGGGGAGAGCTGTCAAGAGAAGGGGTGTTGGGTGAGGCATTAGGGAGAGCTGTTGGAGTGTGGTTAAGTGAGGTCAGTCAGGTCATGGAGAAGCGTATGATAAAAACAGAGAGGAGGAGGAGGAAGTTGGAAAGTTTCGTTTAGTCGGTGCAACATCTGTGGTCATATGCTGGAGAGAGACAAGGGGAAGGAATTAAAGAAGAAGGGAACAGATCCCAGGAGACAGGATACGACCCCCGTTTAATACCCGGTACCCATTCACTGCTGGGTGGACAGGGGCGTAGGGTATCGGAAAAGCCGCCCAAATTTTTCCACTCCGCCCGGGAATCGAACCTGGGCTCTCTCGGTTGTGAGGCGAGTGTGCTAACCACTGCACCAAAGGAGGATAAGGATGGGAGAACAAGAGGAGGAAGAGAAGAAGGAAGGTTGAGAAAGACAGACCAGGAAGAGGAGGAGGAGATGAAGAATGCAAGAAGAGAAGAAGGAGGAGGAGGAAGAAAAAGAGGAAGAAGAGGAGACAGAGAAGATTGATAAAGAGGAGAAATGTGAACCAAAAAAAAAATGTCAACAGAAAGACACAGAAAAAAAAAAAAAAAAAAAAAAAAAAAAAAAATTAAACCAAGGACAAAACAGACAGACAGGGACAGACCAGAACAAAGGGACAGAAACAGACAGACAGGGACAGCAGAAGACGACCCCATTCAAACCTTAGTCTTTCCATCGTCCAGCGAGATCTCCATTGTGTCACCATCCCCGAGAAACGAGGCTGGGGCGGGGTCATGCACTAAGGCGGGGTCGGGGTCAGAATCGGGGGTCGGGGTGGAGGTCGGGGCGGGTTCGGGAGTGAGGATGTGATTGGGGGTGTCTATCCCTTCCCCCACTTCCTCCACAGGGTCGCTTGGGGCACTTGGGGAGTCGGGGATATCAAGCAATACCTCTACAGGGGCTGACGGAGCCTCCTTCTCCTCCTCCTGTGGGTGGTAGGTTAGGGTAAGGAAGGGTGAGGTAAGCATTAGGGTAAGCGGGGTAGGAAGGGTGGAGAGTATTGGGGTAGGTAGGGACAGTATTGGGGTAGGCTAGGGTAGGGTGAACACGCCTTGGGGAAGTAGGGAAGGGTAGGGAAGCATTAGGGTAATCTTTGAAGGGTAGGAAAGCCTTGAGGTAAGCTGGGAAGGGTAAGGAAGGATAGGGAAGGGTGGGTATGCAGTAGGGTAAGCTGGGAAGGATAAGGAAGGATAGGGAAGCATTAGGGTAAGCTAGGAAGGATTAGAAAGGGTGGGAAAGCCTTGGGTAAGCTAGGGTGGGGTAAGGAAGGGTGGGTAAGCCTTGGTGGGTAAAGTGAGGAAGGGTGGGTATGCCTTGGGTAAGGTGAGCATAGTGAGGAAGAGGTGTGGGTAAGGATAAGGGAAGGATATCGGTGCTGGCGAGTGAATGAGTGAGTGAATGCAAGAGGTAGAAAAAGGTATGGATAAACAGTGCTAGTGAGTGAGTGAAAGTGAGTGAGTAAGTGAGTTAGTGAGTGAGTTAGTGAGTGAAAGTGAGTGAGTGAGTTAGTGAGAAAGAGGAGAAAAGAAAAAAAATATTGTGCTCGGTGAATAAGAAACATGACTGGAGAGAGAGAGAGAGAGAGAGAGAGAGAGAGAGAAAGTTAAAAAAAAGATGCCATTTTTGTAAGTGGGAGAAAAAAATAAATAAATAAAACATTGTTGGGGTGAGAGACTGAAGTAGCATGAGAGAGAGAGAGAGAGAGAGAGAGAGAGAGAGAGAGAGAGAGAGAGAGAGAGAAAAAAAACTAGGGTGCGAGAGAGTGAGAAAGAGTGCTGGTAAATGAGTGAGGGAAAAAAATAAATAAAGTGCTGGTTTGAAAAAAAAAAAAGGAAAAACGACAAAAAATAAACATGCTTAGGTGTGTGCGAGAGAGTGAGTGCGTGTGACAGGAGAGAAAAATTAGGGAGAGAAAGAGTGCTGATAAATGAGTGAGGGAAAGAGACATGAGTGGGGTGACATGAGCGGGGTGAGAGGTGAGCGGGGAGGCCCATAGTGCTGACCTGGTGCTTGTCATCCCCCCCATCAGAGGCGGGAGGGAGGTCAGGGCCGCCCCCCTCAGCTATCGGCCCCTGTGCGGACTCAAAGAGGTCTGGGGTGTCGGCGGGTGTGAGGGAGGCGGTGGAATTGTGAGGCGTGAGGGGGTCCTCCGAGGGGCGCTGGTCCTCTGGGGTGGCGGTCTTGTCGCTCACGGGAGACTGGAAACACGGACCGAGGAGACAAACCGTTACCTCTACTACAGCCAGCGGACCGCGTGCATGGTGGGTGGTGGGGGGGGAGGGGGGTAAGGTAGGGTGAGGCATGGTCTGGTCTGGTCTGGTCTGGTTTGGTTAGGTTTGGGGTGGAGTCTGGTAGGGTTAAGTTTGGTGATGCTTGGTTAGGTTAGGTTAAGTTTGGGGTACGGTTGGGTTAGGAATGAGGATAGGTTAGGTTAGGTTAGGGTGGGGTTGGTTTTCTTAGGCTAGGCTAGGTTAGATTAGGTTGGGTTTGATGAGGTTTGGTTAGGTTAGGAGTTTGGTTGGGTTAGGTTAGGTTAGGTTAGGGTTGGTTTTCTAAGGCTAGGTCAGGTTAGGTTTGTTTGGGGGTAAGGTTGGGGTAAGGTTAGGTAAGATTAGGTTTGGTTAGGGTAGGGATTGACTGGGTATGCCATGGTAAGGTTCGGGTAAGTTAAGGTAAGGACTGATGAGGGTAAGGCTTACGATAGGTTCAACTTGAGGTAAGACAAGGTAGGTTAGTTAAGGTAAATACTAAGGTAAGATTCAGGTAAGGCAGGGACTGGAAGGGTTGACCAGACCACACAGACCACACCACACCAGACCAGGCCAGCCCTACAACATGCTCTCTGGCTCACTCTAAGACAGATAAACAGACAGCTAGACAGACAGACAGACCAGGCACAGTCTTAGCTTGTGGTCTGCCTGTGAGTGCGAGAGTGAGTGAGTTCGAGACAGAGCAAGTGAGTGAGGGAGGGATTGAGTCAGCCAGGTTTTTGCTGCATAGGATCTGATCTCATGACAGTTAATACTACTATATACATGGAGGTTTTGATCCTTTATATAGATACGAAATTTCAGGGCAAGTGAGGAACTTTAGAGACGGGAAAAATAGTTGATTTGGGAGGCGGAGAATGAGAGGAATGGTAAAAATAACAAAGGAAATATATATAAAAATAAAAAAGAAGAAAATATAAACTGTATCAAAATAACTGAATACCAAAATTGCTGTATCAAAAGAAATTACAGTATAGAAAATTACTTAAAACAAATCTCCAAGAAAATTATGACATCCAAAAAAATATATTGTATCAGAATTGCCATATAAAAAAATAAATTACTGTATTATAAAAAGAATAACCGTTGACATGAGAGAGAGAGACACAAGAGAGATAGAGAAAAAAAGAGAGAGAATTAGAGAGAATGAAAAATTAAAGAGTAAAAAAGATCATAAGAGAGAGAGAGA
This sequence comes from Eriocheir sinensis, assembly GCF_024679095.1. Lineage (NCBI taxonomy): Eukaryota > Metazoa > Arthropoda > Malacostraca > Decapoda > Varunidae > Eriocheir > Eriocheir sinensis. Next base: position 13,279,705 of record NC_066552.1, read on the forward strand.
GATGTAGAGAGAAAAAGAGAAATTGAGAGAGAGAAAAAGACAGATGTTAAAAAAAGCCGAGGGAATATATGAAAAAATAATTACTTAGAAGAATTACTTAAGAGGTGTATTGAAGTAACCACACATACACTTGAAAACACGAAATTTCAAAGTGATATTACAAAGACATGCAGGAAGCTACGTAGCAAATATAAAGTTACAAAATATCGTAAACAGAGAGAGATAGAGAGAGAGACGGAGAAGCCAAAACATTCCGCACACTTCCGAGATCGTTACCGAGAGATGCAAGACACTGATAGATAGATAGATAGATAGAGAGCGACAAATAAGTGTGTGCAGAAGAGATGTCTATTGGTGCCTCTGATGCTGGGTCTGTGCTGCTTAGATAAGGGAATAATAATAATAATAATAATAATAATAATAATAATAATAATAATAATAATGATAATAAGTTGATTGAGGTGTAAAAGGACATGAATAAACTCTGAAATGTGAAGAAAGAAATTTAATGATGAAAAAAATGTTAAATTAGTAAATGAAGATAAATTATACAATGTTTTTTACCCTGAAATGTAAAAAAATTAAAAGTTGTAATGGTGGAAATGATAATGATGATAATGATGATAATAATAATAATAATAATAATAATAAAAATCAGAACATCAGTCACCTTCAGAAATAAAAAGAGCTGAAAAAAATAATAGTAATAATAATAATAATAATAATAATAATAATAACAATAATGACAATAATAATAATGACAATAATAATAATAATAATAATAATAATAATAACAATAATGATAATAACAGCTGATTTGCTTCACCATGCAAATATTTATCTAAGTCATTGCATTGATAGATTAATAAACAAACAAACAAAAAAAACTAGATATCAATTTCAATCTATGCAGTTATAAATAAACAAATAAATAAATAAATCTAGATAAGAAGTTTCAATAATTGTTCCGATAATAAATTAATTCTAAGTTCGATTTTTTTTTCTATTTTCTTTGAGGCGAAGGAAGAAGTTGAACCTGAAAAAGATGCAAAAATTAAAAAAAAAAGCAAGGCAGAAATGAATATATAAAAACTCTATAACCTTAAACCCCTATGTAGACCAACACACACACACACACACACACAAAGCTTACTCACACACTTAAAAAAGAAAGAAAAGCATAATTAACTTGAATGAAATAAGAAGTTCCTCTCATTTTACTGTTTTTAGCATCAACATTATTAATTATATATGTGGATTTTGTACTGGGTGAGCGTGTGTGTGTGTGTGTGTGTGTGTGTGTGATAACAATGGGAGGATGCAGAGAGGTGTGAGAAGAGACAATGAGATAAGGAACTCTTTGTCAATATAATACTATCAGTTATATTATAGTTATCATCATTATCATCTTCTATCTGTCTATTGCTTCTTCGGTTGTCTGTCTATTTACTTTGGTTGTGTATCTGTTTATTGCTACTTTGGTTGTTTATCTATACTGTTTATTTTGGTTGTCTATCAGTAATTGGTTCTTTTCCTCTGGCCTTATGCTTTTTTTTTTAGTTCTGAGTAGCGTCAAGCAGGCTTTCTCTTTTTTTTTTTTCCTTCCCTTGCCCTGCCTCCCTTGGTAAAACAAAGTAGCCATCCAACCTCTCGGAAATCAATACGAAAGAGTCTAGAGATAAAATCCACAGCATAAAATTGCCATTCTTTATCGTAATCAGACCTATCGAGTTAACAGGTGGGTGTTGATTATTGACAACCTTATATACTTCACTACTAGCCTGCAAACCTCTCGGAAATCAACACGAAAGAGAGTAGCAATAAAATCCACTGCGTAAAATTGCAGATCTTTACCGAAATCAGGCCTATCGAGTTAACAGGTGGGTGTCGACTATTAACTTAACCTAAATACCTTCCTACTAGCCTTCAAACCTCTTGGAAATCATTATGAAAGACAGTAGAGATAAAATCCACTGCGTAATATAGCTGATCTTTACCGAAACCAGGCCTATCGAATTGACAGGTGGGTGTCGACTATCAACTTAACCTAAATACCTTACTGCTAGTCTGCAAACCTCTCGGAAATCAATACGAAAGAGAGTAGAGATAAAATCCACTGCGTAAAATTGCTAACCTTTACCGAAACCAGACCTATCGAGTTAACAGGTGGGCGTCGACTATTAACTTAACCTAAATACCTTCCTACTAGCCTTCAAACATCTCGGAAATCATTATGAAAGACAGTAGAGATAAAATCCACAGCGTAAAATTCCAAATCTTTACCAAAACCAGGCCTATCGAGTTAACAGGTGGGCATCGACTATTAACTTAACCTAAATACCTTCCTACTAGCCTTCAAATAATCTCGGAAATCATTATGAAAGAGTAGAGATAAAATCCACTGCGTAAAATTGCTAACCTTTACCGAAACCAGACCTATCGAGTTAACAGGTGGGCGTCGACTATTAACTTAACATAAATACCTTCCTACTAGCCTTCAAACCTCTTGGAAATCATTATGAAAGAGAGTAGAGATAAAATCCACAGCGTAAAATTCCAAATCTTTACCAAAACCAGGCCTATCGAGTTGACAGGTGGGCGTCGACATTTAATTCAACCTTATATACCTTATTACTAGCCTGCAAACCTCTCAGGAATCAATACGAAAGAGATTAGCGATAAAATCCACTGCGTAAAATTGCCAATCTTTACCAAAACCAGGCCTATCGAGTTGACAGGTGGGCGTCGACATTTAATTCAACCTTATATACCTTATTACTAGCCTGCAAACCTCTCAGGAATCAATACGAAAGAGATTAGCGATAAAATCCACAGCGTAAAATTCCAAATCTTTACCAAAACCAGGCCTATCGAGTTAACAAGTGGGCGTCGACATTTAATTCAACCTTATATACCTTATTACTAGCCTGCAAACCTCTCAGGAATCAATATGAAATAGATTAGCGATAAAACCCACTGTGTAAAATTGCCAATCTTTACTAAAACCAGACCTATCGAGTTGACAGGTGGGCGTCAACATTTAATTCAACCTTATATACCTTATTACTAGCCTGCAAACCTCTCAGAAATCAATACGAAAGATTAGCGATAAAACCCACAGCGTAAAATTGCCAACCTTACCAAAACCAGGCCTATCGAGTTGACAAGTGGGCGTCGACATTTAATTCAACCTTATATACCTTATTACTAGCCTGCAAACCTCTCAGAAATCAATACGAAAGAGATTAGCGATAAAATCCACTGCGTAAAATTGCCAATCTTTACCAAAACCAGGCCTATCGAGTTGACAAGTGGGCGTCGACACTTAATCTAACCTCACGAAACACAAACTCAGCAACCGAAACACAAATAAAGAAATGAGAACACAAGATCGCAAGAGCCATTTCCGATATTACGAGACAACAATTAATCAGGTAAAAAGTATATGTAACTAATTTCAAGGCTGCCGCAGGTGACGTAACCACTCGGAACAGCCATGGGGGTATAGAAAACGACATGGGGTTAATCTGCGCAAGGCCCCAGTGCTCAAATCCGTAACACCGCCTTTTGGGTCTACTAGCATGTCTTGAAAACCCCCAAAAATCACTCGTATGGGCAATAATTCCTCAAAATAATATAGATAATATGGATAAGTGGGTTAATTATGCATATGGCGGCTAATGGGAGATGGTATAGGTGCGCTTGGCCTCAATGCTAATCTCCGTTACACTGACAATAGCAAACTTCCAATGGGTAATAATTCCTTAAAAATACGTAAATTAATATAGATAAACGTGTTAATAATAAATATGGCGGCTGCTGGGAGACGCGGGAAGCTTCAGGGACGAGCTGGTTCATCCTGGCAGAGAAAAAACGTCATTATACACGAAAATAAAGGAAAAATGTGTGAAATTCTAATAGGAAATGATTGTGATGGCGGTCTTCTCAGGTGTTTTTTGGGGCTTATTTCCTTACCTGGACCGCCGAGGAGAAGAGGTCATCGTTCTCGTCCTCCCTGTCGTCGTTGAAGAGAGGAGGAGGCTCGCGGAAGTCTGCCATGATGCTGTGAAGGACGATGATAACTAACGTGATCCGCCTCCTTCTTCCAATGCCGCCATAGTGGTCTCCTCCCCCTCAGCTGACCGCCCATGAAGCTCTACCTCCGCCATCTTGGTACTCTAAAACCTTCATTTATCTTGTTTATTTATTTCCTAGAGTGCTTTAGGTATATACAAACATTCAAGTTATCTTTCAAATCTGTTTTTTGTATTGATTGTGTGATGTTTTTGAGGGTTAGGTTAGGTCGTGGTTCAATTTAATGGGCTTTGCTACAAGACCGCCCCTATGAAGCCTCACCTCCGCCATCTTTGTATTTCAATAGCGTAATTTCCCCTGGTTTTTATTTTTTTCAGGTGATATAGGCCTACAAAAACATCTCAGTTATCTTTTAAATTTATTTTTTTGTGATTTGGGTGATGTTTATTGTGGTTGAATCAGGTTAGTAGATGCATAATCACAAGTGTCAAGTGGTATAGGTCTTTCAACTACGCCATTTCGACTATTTCTCCTATTTTAACCTTTTTTCGGCTATTTAAATTGTACAAGTATGTCTTAACCACCTAAATACATAATATGAAGTGTTAAATATATAGGTCTTTCAATAAATATAGGTCTTTCAACTACTCCATTTCGACTATTTTCCCTATTTTAACCTTTTTTCGGCTATTTATATTCTAAAATCATGCATCAAATCGCCTCCTAAATACATGAAATTAGGTGTAAAGCGATTAAAAGCTATATATGTCAAAAGAAGGTCAGCTCGGCCCCAGCAGCCAAAACATTGTCGTACTCTGCTTCTTATGTTTCCCGATTTCCGACCCAAAACTGCTGTCATCACCCAAATAACTGCCTTTATATATTGTTTTCGCCTAAATGGTTAATTATTGGTGCTTCTTGGCAATGGTTATGGGCCAGAAGCCGGTAAATACGCGGATATTACCTGGATTTCTTACCTGGATGCCCTTTCCCTATGAGCCATGCTAGAGTGAACCGTCAGGCCTAGAACTGAAAGGTCTCACCAACCAATGCGCCAGCCTATCCAAGCTCATTAAAACAACAGTACATAATCCAATTAGACATAGGCCGGAAAATGCTGAAATGCTCTGAGTACGATAATTTGGCAACGGACCCAAAACATTGCCAGCTGACTAATGGCTGCAAGGAGGGAGCAGTTGAGTTAATACCTTTCGTTTCGGGCATTTCCAAGGGTAGTTAATGCCCCTGTGCCATGAATGTGAAGAAATACTTATGAAAACACAATTACTCTCCTTGTAGGCCTATGGAAACGGCTAACGTGAGAGGTGGAAGCTTCTAAAAAACACCAACTCAAGATTTTGTGGCTGTAAGGAGGAAGTGCAGTGGAGTTAATACCCAATGACTCTCCTTTTAGGCCTATGGAAACGACTAAATCACTTATGAAAACCAAATTACTCTCCTTGTAGGCCTATGGAAACGGCTAAAATACTTATGAAGACCCAATTACTCCTTTTAGGCCTATGGAAACGACTAAAACACTTATGAAAACCAAACTCCTTGTAGGCCTATGGAAACGGCTGAAACATTTATGAAAACCCAATTACTCTCCTTGTAGGCCTATGGAAACGGCTAAAATACTTATGAAGACCCAATTACTCTCCTTTTAGGCCTATGGAAACGGCTAAAACATTTATGAAAACCCAATTACTCCTTGTAGGCCTATGGAAATGGCTAAAATACTTATGAAGACACAATTACTCTCCTTTTAGGCCTATGGAAACGTCTAAAATACTCATGAGCAAGAGCCTATGGAAACGGCTTAAATACTTATGAAAACCTAATTACTTCTCTTAGGCCTATGGAAATGGTTGACGTAAGAGGCGGAAGATTCTGAAAACACCAACTCAAGATTTACAGAGATGAACAAAACTGGAGGAGGAAGAGAAGGCAATGAAGAAGGAAGAGGAGGAGGAGGAGGAGGAGGAGGGGGAGGAACAAGGGAAACTGGGGGTAGCGGAGGTGAAGAAACTAACCCAGGGAGCCACAGGGGGAAGAGAGATGTAGGGGGATGTGACACAGTGCCCCCTGCCAGCACCCCTGAGGCATACCAAGGCCACACCCATACCCACCTAGGAGCCACAGGGGAGGGTGTGGCCGCAAGCGCTGTCGGACTTGTCACATCTCTCGGATATCTGACAGGGGCCACATCTTCCGCCTCCCCCAGTGCACGAACCACATACCCACAGGGGGAGATTGGCGTCGAGGGGGGTAGTGTGGCCTCGATCCCACCCAATATGGCCGCCTACCCCATACCCCAGGCCGGAGGGGGCGGTGGGGGGTATTACTACTCCCCGATTCTTAATTCCCAACAGTCGCTTCTCCGCCCGATCATGACAGCGCAGCCCCCCCTCTATTCCCCCCTCCTGGCCCCCCCTCCCCCTCCTCCTCCTCCTCCACCCCCGTCACAGCACCCCCATCACCCCCCGCCGCTGCCCCCGCCCCCTCCACCCCCTGCCTCATACCCCATACCACCCCATGCGTCGCCCTCGGCAGGTAAGATTTGTGTGTTTGGATTTCGCAGTTTTTTATTTTATTTTTTTGATTTAGTTTTTTCGATATTTTTTGTCATTTGTGAATATATATTTTTCTTTACAGTTTTGACATATATATACTCTCTCTCTCTCTCTCTCTCTCTCTCTCTCTCTCTCTCTCTCTCTCTCTCTCTCTCTCTAATCTCACCCCACACCCCACAGGCTCATCCTACTTCGCCAACCTCGGGGAGAGCATGCGGGGCGGCCTAGCGGAGGTAGTGGCAGAGAGCAGCGGGGCGGGGCGGCAATGCTGGGAGGACACCCGCCCCGCCCCGGACCAGCGGCCATTCGACGACTACTCACGCATGGGGGTGTACGGGACGGAGGACGGTGTAGCGGGGCGAAGCTGGGAGGGGATGAGTGCATGCGGGGTGGCCATCGGGGGCGGGTCAGCGTCCACCCCGCCCCGCCCTGGTGCCGCACACAACCCCATGGCTCACCCTTATACATACTCCTACACAGACTGTCGCCTCGAAGCAAGCTGGAACAAATGCATGGTCACAGGTGGTGTAGGAGGAGCAGGTGGTACTGGGGAGGCGTTCACAGGGGGGGACCAGCAAGTTGAAGCCCCCCAGGGTAAGACGAGACCCCCAGGACACTCCCTCCAGGTTACGATGGGTGTGGTCGACCCCGTAATTCCTCCACCCATCACCCCGGCAATGCCCCGGTCACACTATGAGTACCAGCCTATCCCCGGGGCGCCGTTTCTTCCGTATTTTGCCCCGTTGAACTACCAGCAGGACCCCCGTGCTGACCCCCGCCCTCCCCAGCGCCCCGACCCCATGGTGAGTTGTCGAGATATTCTGACGATATTTTTACTTTTTTTTTTTTTTCAAGGGCATAAAAAAGGAAATAAATATGAATATCTTATTATTTTTTTTTATTTTTTGTGTGAATTTGTTTTTGTTTTTCCTTTTATGTCGATCTTTTTTATTTCACTCATCAATTTCTCCTTTTTTTATATTTACTGATAATTTCTTTTTTTTTATTATTTTTTTCAGTCTCGTTTTCCTCTTTCCTCCTCTTTCCTCTTCTTCCCTTTTCTTCCTTTCCTCTTTTTCCTCTTCCTCTTTTCCCTCTCTTCATCCTTTTTCTTCCTTTCTTCCTTTTCTCTTTCTTTATCCATGTTAATTTTGACCACATGCATAATTTTTTATTGTTATTATTATTACTATTTCAAAGTATATTCACACATTTCCTTTCTCTGGTGTTGCAGGAATGTGGTGGTGGTGGTGGTGGTGGCATCAGTGGTAGTGACAGTGGTGGAGGTGGAGGTGGAGGTGAAAGCAGTGGTGGTGGTGGAGGTGGAGGAAATGGGGAGAAAATACCTACATCATCTCTTCTCCTCCCTCCACAAGCAGCTCTTCCTCTCCCCCACTCGGCTCCCTCCTCCTCCTCCTCCTCCTCTTCCTCAGCCTCCACATCTTCCTCATCTTCCACCACTCAGGCCCAGGCGCACCCACACACTCATCCACACAGAACCACACACCACAACACTCACCCGCACTCAACCACACAGTCCGCCACTCACCCACACACAACCACACACAACGTCACCCATCCGCGCACAACCACACAGCCCACCAGTCATCCACATTCAACCACACAGCCTTCCAGTCACCCACACACAACCACACACAATGTCACCCATCAGCACTCAACCTCACAGCCCACCAGTCATCCACATTCAACCACACAGCCTTCCAGTCACCCACACACAACCACACACAATGTCACCCATCAGCACTCAACCTCACAGCCCACCAGTCATCCACACACAACCACACAGCCCACCACTCACCCACACACAACCACGCAGCATACCACTCACCCACACACAACCACACACAACGCCACCCATCCGCACACAACCACACAGCCCACCAGTCATCCACACACAACCACACAGCATACCACTCACCCACACACAACCACACAGCATACCACTCACCCACACACAACCACACAGCATACCACTCATCCACACTCAACCACACAGCATACCACTCACCCACACACAACCACACAGCCCACCGTTCACCCACACACAACCACACAGCCTGCCAGTCATCCACATACTACCACACATCAAACCACACACCCGCACACCACCACGGGCCCCACCGCACACCCCCACACCAACCCCTCACAGCCCACGGCCCTCCCCCACGCAACCGGCCAGCTGGACTGCATCTCGCAAGCTAAGACGGAGATGATTGAGGTGAGCAGATTGGATTTATGAGGGATAGATTTGAGCTGTGTAGTGTAGCTGTCAACTCCTTCATCCCTGTGCTGTCCAATTTCCTTATGCAAGAGTTAACAGGTACTTTCATTTTGTATTTATGAGGAATAGATTTGAGCAGCTGTCAACTCCTTCATCCCTGTTCTGTCCAATTTCCTTATGCAAGACTTAACAAGTACTTTCATTTTGTATTTATGAGGGATAGATTTGAGCAGTGCAATGGAGCTTTTGACTCTGGCTAATCCCTGTGCTGTCCGATTTCCTTATGCAAGAGTTAACCTGTATCTTCAGTTTTCCTTCCATCCTTCCTCATGCAAGAGTTAACCAGTATATTCATTTTTGGCTTAATTCCCACTAATAAAGAAAGCAGTGGCCAAATACATAGAAGGTTAGTGGCCTTAGACATAACTTAACCTTAGTATAGAGTGACCATTCGTACTCTCCAGGGAAGCTGCCAAATGAGGTTCAAGAAGAAGGACCCAGAGAGCAGAAGTTCATGCCAGGAGAGAGAGGAGGGAACACAACAACAGCAACAGGAGGGAGTGGTCTCATCTCTGCCCTGCTCCTCCCATGCCCTTCCGATTCCTAAGGTTAGTGTGGGCTGTTTTTTCATACTTAATTCTCTAATATTTTAAAGCTTACACACTTACCCACCCATGTTTAATAGGGCTTTCATAGAGGTTGTGTCTGGGTAGTTTTATGATCCTAGTGGTAGTTTGACAAGGCTTCTGCTGTACTGTGAATGTAAAAAGCACTCATTAGAACCAAACTAATCTTATTTTGTCCCCTTGGGAATATTTGTGAGAGTCTAAAGCATCTGAGAAAATGAAAATGAATGTGAATATATGACTTTGTTAACGGTTTTGCAGGAAGATAATGTTATGCTAATGGTTGTTTGGGGAAAGTTTAGGGTTTGTTACGAGTTCAGTATTCATGAAGTCAATGGTTTATCATGTTTAGCTATCTTGTTAATAGTTCTGCAGGAAGATTGTTTTGCTAATGGTTGTTTATAGAAAGTTCAGGGTTTGTTTGTGGTTCTGTATCCATAAAATCAGTGCAAAAGCTTCCCTGTACCTTCATTTTGCCATATCCCTGTGCTGTCCAACTTCCCAATGCAAGAGTTAACCAGCATTTTCATTTCCTTTCATCCCCTGTAATGGTGTTTTCAGGAGGTCATTGTTTGGTTCTGTATCCATAAAATCAGTGCAAAAGCTTCCCTGTACCTTCATTTTGCCATATCCCTGTGCTGTCCAACTTCCCAATGCAAGAGTTAACCAGCATTTTCATTTCCTTTCATCCCTTGTAATGGTGTTTTCAGGAGGTCATTGTTTGGTTCTGTATCCTTAAAATCAGTGCAAGAGCTTCCCTGTATCTTCATTTTGCCTTATCCCTGTGCTGTCCAACTTCCCAATGCAAGAGTTAACCAGCATTTTCATTTCCTTTCATCCCCTGTAATGGTGTTTTCAGGAGGTCAATGTTTGGTTCTGTATCATAAAATCAGTGCAAAAGCTTCCCTGTACCTTCATTTTGCCTTATCCCTGTGCTGTCCAACATCCCAATGCAAGAGTTAACCAGCATTTTCATTTCCTTTCATCCCTTGTAATGGTGTTTTCAGGAGGTCAATGTTTGGTTCTGTATCATAAAATCAGTGCAAAAGCTTCCCTGTACCTTCATTTTGCCTTATCCCTGTGCTGTCCAACATCCCAATGCAAGAGTTAACCAGCATTTTCATTTCCTTTCATCCCTTGTAATGCTGTTTTCAGGAGGTCAATGTTTGGTTCTGTATCCATAAAATCAGTGCAAAAGCTTCCCTGTACCTTCATTTTGCCATATCCCTGTGCTGTCCAACTTCCCAATGCAAGAGTTAACCAGCATTTTCATTTCCTTTCATCCCTTTTAATGATGTTTTCAGGAGGTCATTGTTTGTTCTGTATCCAAAAAAATCAGTGAGCTTCCCTGTATCTTCATTTTGCCTTATCCCTGTGCTGTCCAACATCCCAATGCAAGAGTTAACCAGCATTTTCATTTCCTTTCATCCCTTTTAATGCTGTTTTCAGGAGGTCAGTGTTTGTTTCTGTATCCATAAAATCCCTGTGCTGTCCGACTTCCCTATGCAAGAATTAACCAGCATTCTCATTTCCTTTCATCCCTTGTAATGGTGTTTTCAGGAAGTCAATGTTTGGTTCTGTATCTGCTGTTTTCAGGAAGTCAATGTTTCATCCTCGTACAAGAAGAAGAATGGGAGGGACGAGACCAGCTTGACAGGAGGAGGAGGTGAGGAGGAGGAGGAGGAGGCGGGGGACGTGTGTCTGGTGTGTGACTCCCCCACCACCCCCGACGCTGCCGCCAACACCCTCACCACCACCACCACCACACACCACCATGGGAGTGAGGCTGGTGGTGTGGTAGCCTGCCCCATGGACTCTGTTATCACGGTGGTGTCGAAGGTACGGTTGATAGAGAGATAGATGGATAGATAGTCTGTTTGTATGTGTGTGTGTGTGTGTGTGTGTTTGTGTGTTTGATTTTCTGAGTCATTTTGTATATTTTAAGTTCCAGTGTATTAAAAGATTATTCCTTATTTTTCTTCCTCTTCTTCTTCTTCCTCTTCCTCTTCTTTTTCATCTGTATTCCATCTTCTCCCATTATATGTTTGTTCACACCAGCATAATATCATTGGTGTTGCGTGGTGTTGATAGATACATAGATAGTCTCTTCTGTGTGTGTGTGTGTGTGTGTGTGTGTGTTTCATTGGTGTTGCGTGGTGTTGATAGATACATAGATAGTCTCTTCTGTGTGTTTGTGTTTGTGTGTGTGTTTCATTGGTGTGGCGTTGTGTTGAGAGATACATAGATAGTCTCTTCTGTGTGTGTGTGTGTGTGTGTGTGTGTTTCATTGGTGTTTCGTGGTGTTGATAGATACATAGATAGTCTCTTCTGTGTGTGTGTGTGTGTGTGTGTGTGTGTGTTTCATTGGTGTTTCGTGGTGTTGATAGATACATAGATAGTCTCTTCTGTGTGTGTGTGTGTGTGTGTGTGTTTCATTGGTGTTTCGTGGTGTTGATAGATACATAGATAGTCTCTTCTGTGTGTGTGTGTGTGTGTGTGTGTTTCATTGGTGTTTCGTGGTGTTGATAGATACATAGATAGTCTCTTCTGTGTGTGTGTGTGTGTGTGTGTTTCATTGGTGTTTCGTGGTGTTGATAGATACATAGATAGTCTCTTCTGTGTGTGTGTGTGTGTGTGTGTGTGTTTCATTGGTGTTTCGTGGTGTTGATAGATACATAGATAGTCTCTTCTGTGTGTGTGTGTGTGTGTGTGTGTTTCATTGGTGTTTCGTGGTGTTGATAGATACATAGATAGTCTCTTCTGTGTGTGTGTGTGTGTGTGTGTGTGTGTTTCATTGGTGTTGCGTGGTGTTGATAGATACATAGATAGTCTCTTCTGTGTGTGTGTGTGTGTGTGTGTGTTTCATTGGTGTTTCGTGGTGTTGATAGATACATAGATAGTCTCTTCTGTGTGTTTGTGTGTGTGTGTGTGTGTGTGTGTGTGTTTCATTGGTGTTGCGTGGTGTTGATAGATACATAGATAGTCTCTTCTGTGTGTGTGTGTGTGTGTGTGTGTGTGTGTTTCATTGGTGTTTCGTGGTGTTGCAGGTCAGTGTGGGCGACAAGCTGAGTGGCCTCTTGGGGGTGGTGCTGCCCCGACACCTCCTGCACACTACCACCATCTGCGGCAAGTGCTTCCACCTAGTTAACGAGGTGGATGTTTTGGAGCACCGCCTGGCACTCTACAGGTAAGCTCACAGCTCTTTATGTACTTATTTACCTGTATTTCTACTTCTCTTTATAGGAGCAGTGATTAGTGGGCTGCCCCAGAGCTCCTATTTAGAGAGATTTACTAGAGTCTGGGTTGGTATGTGGTCATCAGGATAGCATGTGGGTAGTCTTAGGCCACTTGGCAGTAAGTGAACATTGCCAGCTTGTACCCAGGTCCCATGGAACACTGTGCCTGCTCATCCTTCTCTCTCCTTGCCTTCTCTTATTCCTCTTCTCCTTCTCCTCCTCTTATTCCTCTTTTCTTCTGCCTCTTCCTCCTCTCATTCCTCTTCTCCTCCAATCATTCCTCTCTTCCTCTTTTCTCCTCCTCCTCCTCCTCCTTCAATCATTCTTCTCTTCCTCTTTTCTCCTCCTCCTCCAGTCATTCCTCTCTTCCTCTTTTCTCCTCCTCCTCCAATCATTCCTCTCTTCCTCTTTTCTCCTCCTCCTCCTCCAATCATTCCTCTCTTCCTCTTTTCTCCTCCTCCTCCAATCATTCCTCTCTTCCTCTTTTCTCCTCCTCCTCCAATCATTCCTCTCTTCCTCTTTTCTCCTCCTCCTCCTCCAATCATTCTTCTCTTCCTCTTTTCTCCTCCTCCTCCAATCATTCCTCTCTTCCTCTTTTCTCCTCCTCCTCCTCCTCCTCCTCCAATCATTCTTTTCTTCCTCTTTTCTCCTCCTCCTCCTCCAATCATTCTTCTCTTCCTCTTTTCTCCTCCTCCTCCAATCATTCCTCTCTTCCTCTTTTCTCCTCCTCCTCCAATCATTCTTCTCTTCCTCTTTTCTCCTCCTCCTCCAATCATTCCTCTCTTCCTCTTTTCTCCTCCTCCTCCTCCTCCAATCATTCTTCTCTTCCTCTTTTCTCCTCCTCCTCCAGCCATTCCTCTCTTCCTCTTTTCTCCTCCTCCTCCTCCAATCATTCTTCTCTTCCTCTTTTCTCCTCCTCCTCCAACCATTCTTCTCTTCCTCTTTTCTCCTCCTCCTCCAATCATTCTTCTCTTCCTCTTTTCTCCTCCTCCTCCAACCATTCTTCTCTTCCTCTTTTCTCCTCCTCCTCCAATCATTCTTCTCTTCCTCTTTTCTCCTCCTCCTCCAATCATTCCTCTCTTCCTCTTTTCTCCTCCTCCTCCAGCCATTCCTCTCTTCCTCTTTTCTCTTCCTCCTCCTCCAATCATTCTTCTCTCCCTCTTTTCTCCTCCTCCTCCAATCATTCTTCTCTTCCTCTTTTCTCCTCCTCCTCCTCCAATCATTCTTCTCTCCCTCTTTTCTCCTCCTCCTCCAATCATTCCTCTCTTCCTCTTTTCTCCTCCTCCTCCAATCATTCCTCTCTCCCTCTTTTCTCCTCCTCCTCCAGTCATTCCTCTCTCCCTCTTTTCTCCTCCTCCTCCAATCATTCCTCTCTTCTTCTTTTCTCCTCCTCCTCCTCCTCCAATCATTCCTCTCTTCCTCTTTTCTCCTCCTCCTCCAATCATTCCTCTCTTCCTCTTTTCTCCTCCTCCTCCAATCATTCCTCTCTTCCTCTTTTCTCCTCCTCCAATCATTCCCCTCTTCTCTTCCTCCTTCCTCTTCCCTCCTTCCTCCTCTCTCTCCTCCCTCTCTCCTCTCCTCCCTTTTCTCTTCTCTCCTTGCCCGGCAGAAAGTACCTCATCACCAATGTGGAAGGAAACTGCGAGAAGCGTGGAATCGGGTTGCCCACAATCCACCGCCTCCAGCAACAACAGCAGATGCAGCAACAACAACAACAACAGCAGCAGAACCACCACCAGAATTACCACCACCACCACCAACAACAACAACAGCAACAACAACAGCACATTCAACAACAGCAACAGCAACAACAGCATATGCAACAACACCAGCAGTACCACCAATCACAGCAGGTCTACCACCACCACCTACCGCACCACCAGGAGGATTTTATGCAACACCACCAGAATATTCAGCACTATATGCCTATGCAGCAGCTGTCCCTTCATCACCACCAGCAACAACAACAACAAGACCAACAACAACAGCATAATATCATCCATCAACAACAACAACAACAACAGGAACAAACACAGCAGCAACAACAGCCGCCGTCTCAACAACAACAACAACAACATCACCACCACCACTACCACCACCACCACAACCTCCCACAGCACCAGACGCAGCCTCACAACACCACCGCCACCACCTCCACGGCAAGTCTACATCACCTCCAGTCAGTCAACCAGTTAGACCAGCAAACGTCGCTCGCTAAACCGCCCAGTCAGATCGAGGGACAGGAGGGTCAGAGTGCAGTCAGCCAGTCGGTCGCCCAGCAGGCAGTCGGTCAGCAGTCAGCCACGAAACCGGTCAGCAGTGAGAGTAATATGGTGTTTGTCGACTGTGAAATTGATATTGAAGACTGTGACTGTAATCTAATTGGTGACGCTCCACAAGTGACTGTATCTGGCGGCCCGCGACCCAGCGACTGCGATACCCAGACCTGTCAGGAGCCTATGGTAGAGGAGGAAGAGGAGGAGGAGGAGGATGAAGACGAGGAGGAGGAGGAAGAAGAGGAGGAGGAGGAGGAAGAGGAGGAGGAGGAGCTTGAGGAAGAGGAGGAGGGAGATGAGGAGGAGGAGGAGAATAAGTTGGCAGTGTCATCAGTGAGTGAGAGCAGTGTACCTTCCGAACCTCCTCCTCCTCCTCCTCTTCCTCCTCCTTCAGTAGCGCAGGAGGACATGGAGACACAGCACAGACCACAGACCACAGCCTTGACACAGCCTTGCCCAGAGGAGGAGGCAGAGGCACAGGAGAGAAGCAAGGACCCAGAGCAAACAGAGGAGGATTCCCAGCCTGAGGAGCCCCCTGCAAAGGACCCAGAGCCAGTGGAGGTGGAGGAGGAGGAGGAGGAAGAGGAGGAGTGCCCTAGAGTGGAGGAGGATGCCACAGAATACCACAAACCGACGTTACTGGCGAAGAACATCAAGACAAAGAAACATGCGAAGTTGCAAATTTGCCGTCAGTGCGATCAGGTCTTCAGCAACCGCCAGGCACTCGTAAGGCACATTGAGCGCCGCCATAAAGCCTACGCCTTCACCTTCACCTGCGACACGTGCCGTAAGAAGTTCAGCTCGGAGCGCGCCCTGGCCCGCCATGTCCAGCAGCACAAGACATACCCATGCAAGCTCTGCGACAACATCTTCCTGCGCAAGGCCAAGCTCAAGAAGCACCTTGAGGAGCACACCAAGGAGAGCCTGGCCTGCAAGGTGTGCGGGCGGGAGTGTGCGTCGCTGCAGGCTCTCATCTCACACATGAAGACGCACACCGCCGCCGCCGCCGCAGCCAAGACCCACACCTGCCACACCTGCCACAAGACCTTCGCCAGCAACAGGAATCTTCAGGTGCACGCCCGTACGCACACCGGGGAGCGGCCCTTCACCTGCGACAACTGTGGGCGCGCGTTCAGCCACCGCAGCAACATGCAGGCGCACCGTGACGCCTGCACCGGCCAGTACAGCCACCAGTGCCACATATGCGGCCGTGGCTTCCCCCTGGAGTCCCTGTACCGCCGCCACCTGGCCGAGCACGAGGGCCATTATGCGCACCGCTGCACCATCTGCAAGAAGGGCTTCAGCAAGGCCTCGGGACTGCGCTCACACCTGTCCGTGCACAGCGCCCAGCGGCCAACCTTCCCCTGCCAGGTCTGCGGACACACCCTAGCCACGGCCTCGGGTCTGGCCGCCCACGTCGCCGGCCACGCGGGGAAGGGCCGGAAGCCGTGTCGAGTCTGTGGGAAGGTCCTGGCACGTGCCTCAGACCTCCGCGACCACCTGGACCGCCACGCCGGCACCCGCGCCCACCAGTGCCAGGTGTGCCAGGAGGCCTTCTACTACCGCTCCAACCTCAGCCACCACATGCGCACCGCCCACCACCTCCGCCGCCCCCACGTCTGCGCCCTCTGCGGCCGCTCCTTCTCCTCCGCCTACAACCACAAGCTTCACCTCAGGACCCACAGCGGGGAGCGCCCACACCAGTGCAAGTCCTGCGGCAAGTCCTTCACCACCAAGGCAAACTACAACCGCCACCTCAAGTGCCATGTCACCCAGGCCATGACGCCCCTCAGTGCCGCGGGGGCCGAGTGAGTCTGCCGGGGACTGAGGCGGGCTGTGTGTAAGGCTCCTTGGGCTTGGCTGGGCTTGGGAGGAAAAAGAAATGAGAATGAAAGGAGGAAGAGGAAGGAACGAAAAATTTAAAAGTGAAAAAAATAAAAGGAGGAGGAAGAGGAATGAAGATGAATAACTGGAAGAGGAGAAGAAGGAGGAGGGAAAGAGGAATGAGAGAAGGAAGAGGAAGAAGAGAAGATGATAGGCAGACTGTGATACTGATATGTGTGTGTGTGTGAGAGAGAGAGAGAATTACCTAAGCCAACCATAAGACTTCCAGCTGTATCTAGTCAATTATTTAATACTGTACATAGCAATAAGTTAATTCTAGTATATTTAAAAACTTTATATATAACTATTTTATACTGACAATTATATTTTCATGAATAGAAACAGACTTTTCACCCTTATTTTAGAACCCAGACGTAATATTCAGTGCAGATGTAGCTAACAGATGTGGAGTAGAGGACCTGGAAACTGCTCAGAAGGGAAAAACTCCAAAACTCATTGTGTAATGCATGGGAAAAATGCAATTTTTGGCAGCATCTGGTAACCCTCAGTCCGCTGGGCAGCTCGCCGTACTGGTACTGGATGCGTCATCCTCACGTCCATGACCTGTCAACTTCCCCAACCGGTAGCCTTCCTGACCAGGGCTCCCACTTTTTGGGGACATGACACTAGATTGGGAAATTTCATCAATTTTAATGACAAATTTGGGGAAATCTTGGATCAGTATTATACCGGTACTGGTACCGGTACCTGCCCACCCCTACTCCAAGCCGGGAGTTCTTCCGGATAGGTCTCCATGCAGGGCAGAATCTATCGACTTGCTCAGTCCACGAACTCTGTGGACGTCCCCTTAGCAGTGTCGAGTTCTGGGTAGGGTGCTTCATGCCCGTACAGCCGGAGCTGGTGTTCACGGAGTATGCAGGTAATAAGCTTCGAATCAGTTTCACGGAGTTATCACCGCTTCGACACATTGTCATTCAAGCGATATCCCATGCTTCTGAATAGGCACTTATCAAAAGCATATCAGTCCGCCTCTTCAAGTCACTATTCAATGCCCATGTCTCACAGCCATACAGTAAGACATTGATGGACACATGTAACTAAGAGATTTGGATCTTTGTCCTTATGCACAGTTAACTATCGATAACGCCATACACCCGTGCTGAGCGAGGCAATGCGTGGCAAAGAATCCGTCGTAAGATTTGACGAGACCTGCCATAGTTCTGCACTGTTCTACCAAGGTATGTGAACCTTTCCAAGACCACAATGTCCTCACCATAAGAATGAACAGACTTTAGTTTCATCTAGTAAGCCTCCTCACCTGTATCTTGATCTTGGCCCAGGAGCCCCTTCTCAAGAGTTTCGCCTCCTCGTGCAGTGCCTTGAGAGCCATCACGTACCTAGACCTCCAGTGACTCCACAGAAGTGTGATACTGCAAACAGATGCTCCACAATTAGGCCTACGGATCCACAACTCTGCCTAATAAGCAATTCATTTAAGTGTTGAAAAGTAATGGGGCAAGGAGTGCGTTCACGAGAAAGTAGCTGGACACGCCCACACACACACACACACTCGCAGGAAGCCTGTGGAGTCGATAGAGATCCCAGAGTGCCTCGTAATGCATTGCATCAAACGCCTTCTTGAGACGGCAACAAGTATAATATCTCCTGCCGAAACTCGCGGCGGCGCCCTACCACCAATTAAGAGATTCGCTGAATTTAATAAGTAATTATCCACTTATCAGGAAATACAAATATATTAAGCAGGCGTATATGTAGTGTTGAGTAATGGCTATGCTCTCATGAAACCCATTTATTTCATCATTTCTAGCTGCAGCTCATAAGATCGAACGTCTGCGTCAACTCTTCTGAACGTTCTGTTAAAGCAATAATCGCACTGAGTCAATATGAATTCAGTCCTTTTCTGAATTTTCATTGGAGTCAATTTTAATTTCTTGATATGTACTCGCCATTGGTTTGGGTATTACCTGGAACAAGGAATTGGTTACCTAAGAGCAAGGGTTGAAGCAGTATGATTTATGTCTTGATATGTACTCACCATTGGTTTGGGTATCTGGGTATTACCTGGAACAAGGAATTGGTTACCTAAGAAGAGCAAGGGTTGAAGCGGAATGATTTATGTCTTAATTGATATGTACTCGTCACTGGTTTGGGTATTACCTGGAACAAGGAATTGGTATACCTAAGAATAGCAAGGGTTGAAGCGGAATGATTTATGTCTTGATATGTACTCGCCATTGGTTTGGGTATCTGGGTATTACCTGGAACAAGGAATTGGTTGCCTAAGAAGAGCAAGGGTTGAAGTAGAATGATTTATGTCTTGATATGTACTCGCCATTGGTTTGGGTATCTGGGTATTACCTGGAACAAGGAATTGGTTGCCTAAGAAGAGTAAGGGTTGAAGCAGTATGATTTATGTCTTAATTGATATGTACTTGCCACTGGTTTGGGTATCTGGGTATTACCTGGAACAAGGAATTGGTTACCTAAGAAGAGCAAGGGTTGAAGCAGTATGATTTATGTCTTAATATGTACTCGCCATTGGTTTGGGTATCTGGGTATTACCTGGAACAAGGAATTGGTTACCTAAGAAGAACAAGGGTTGAAGTAGAATGATTTATGTCTTAATATGTACTCGCCATTGGTTTGGGTATCTGGGTATTACCTGGAACAAGGAATTGGTTACCTAACAATAGCAAGGGTTGAAGCAGTATGATTTATATCGATATGTACTTGCCACTGGTTTGGGTATCTGGGTATTACCTGGGACTAAACTCTCAGCCGGACAGACGATCACGTGTGACAGGTAAGAACCGTACCATTTATAGTTGATACAGGTAAATGACCTTGCCATTACAGGTGTGACAGGTAAATGGATAGGCCTATACCTTGCCAAAAATAAACGGGGTGGGAGACTTCAAAAAGGTCCAATTTAAAGGACTTGAGAGCTAGAATTGGCACTACTTACATGGCATAGAAGTATTATTGAATTGCCCATGGAAGTTAATCTCCACCCGAAAAAACGAGTCTAGTACGTATATTTATCACAAACGGGGGTGTGAGGGTGGGCATGTTGAAGTGATAGATTTAAGTTAGTACACCATTCCTCGTTTTCTCTAGATTCCTGTTTTTTACATTCTCTAATTTGGCTTCAAGCGGTATCCCCTACAAACCTGCCTGTGACGACTTGGTGCATATAGCCTTGGGTGCAGACGTCAGTGGCTTGCGTGTGCAGAGTCGCTTAATGTAATTCACTACGGCATGATCGCGTGTTGGACTTGTAATCGCCAGCAGGTACCCTCCCGACATGAGCTAGTGTGTGTGAGAACAGTATGGGGGGGGGGGTCATGTAAGGCTGAGGCTGCTCTCTGTGGCAAGACGTGTTATGCTATGCTGTTCAGGTGTATTGGTTGTGTGGAGAGGGGGAGGGGAAAACGTGTGGTGGGGGCGTGTAGAGGTGTGTCATGGTCTGTGATGGTTGGAAGGGGCGGTTTAGTGTTATTGTATTGGTCTGTGTGGAGAGGGCCGGGTGAGGTGTGTCATGGTCTGTAGTGGTCCTGAGATGGCCATTGGTGGAGGGGGAAGTGTGTGATGGTGGGGGCGTGTGGAGATGTCATGGTCTGTAGTGGTCTTGAGGTGGCCATGGGTGGAGGGAGAAGTGTGTGATGTGGGGGGCGTGTGGAGATGTCATGGTCTGTAGTGGTCTTGAGGTGGCCATTGGTGGAGGGGGAAGTGTGTGATGGTGGGGGCGTGTGGAGTTGTCATGGTCTGTAGTGGTCTTGAGGTGGCCATGGGTGGAGGGGGAAGTGTGTGATGGTGGGGGCGTGTGGAGATGTCATGGTCTGTAGTGGTCTTGAGGTGGCCATGGGTGGAGGGGGAAGTGTGTGATGGTGGGGGTGTGTGGAGATGTCATGGTCTGTAGTGGTCTTGAGGTGGCCATGGGTGGAGGGTGAAGTGTGTGATGGGGGGCATGTGGAGATGTCATGGTCCGTAGTGGTCTTGAGGTGGCCATGGGTGGAGGGGGAAGTGTGTGATGGGGGGCGTGTGGAGATGTCATGGTCTGTAGTGGTCTTGAGGTGGCCATGGGTGGAGGGGGAAGTGTGAGGTGGGGGGCGTGTGGAGATGTCATGGTCCGTAGTGGTCTTGAGGTGGCCATGGTTGGAGGGGGAAGTGTGTGATGGGGGGCATGTGGAGATGTCATGGTCCGTAGTGGTCTTGAGGTGGCCATGGGTGGAGGGGGAAGTGTGTGATGGGGGGCATGTGGAGATGTCATGGTCCGTAGTGGTCTTGAGGTGGCCATGGTTGGAGGGGGAAGTGTGTAATGGTGGGGGGTGTGGAGATGTCATGGTCTGTAATGGTCTTGAGGTGGCCGTGGGTGGAGGGGGAAGCATGGAGGTGTGTGTCCTGCCGTGACGCGCGGGGTTTAAGTCCATAATATGTGCCGGGAAATCCATGCTAATACATAATGCACATACATGACTGGCGTCCCCGTGGTGCAGTGGTTGGCGTGCCGAACCGTAATGCTAGAAGGTTAAGTATGGAATATTTACACAGGATCACAAAGGTAGGTTTAAGTACGGAGGGAGACACTTAATTACTTACGATACTTAAACATAAGAACGTAGGAGTCTGCAAGAGGCCGGTAGGTCTGTACAAGGCAGCTCCTTTAAACCTAAGCTCCCGTGTATCTAACCCCACCTAATATCGCTATCCATGAATTTATCTAATCTATTTTTGAATGTGACAATTGTATTGGCACTCACCACCTGACTGCTAAGCCTATTCCACTTATCAACCACTCTGTTAGTAAACCAATTTTTGCCTATGTCCCTGTTGAATCTGAATTTATCCAGTTTAAACCCATTACATCGTGTCCTACCCGGTTCTCTTTCCAACAAAACCTTATGAATATCCCCCTTATTAAAGCCCTTCATCCATTTATAAACCTCGATCATATCTCCACGCACCCTTCGCCTTTCTAGAGAATGCAAGTTTAACTGTTTGAGTCTTTCCTCGTATGGCAAGTTTCTCAACCCCTGAATCATCTTAGTCATCCTCCTCTGCACCGATTCTAACATTTTGATATCCATTCTATAGTAAAGTGACCAGAGCTGAATCGCATAGTCAAGATGAGGTCTAACTAATGCTAAATATAGTTTGAAGAAGACTTCGGCGTTTCTGTTGCTTACGCTCCTTGAAACCTACATTTGTGATCCTGTGCATATTCCATACTTGACCTTCTGGTATTACACAACCACAAAACTGCGTGCCCTGGGTTCGAATCCCTCTAGGACGTACAGTCAGCCTGCAGCCCACCCAACTGTTCATCTTTTCTTTCGGTCTTGTTAAAGGAATACCTGGGGACATCTGGGGGAGGTAAACTAAGGTAACCCGGATGCTGTTCCCATGGCTTAGCTGTCCCGGGGTAATGCTGTCACTCACCACAGGCTCAAAGGTCAATGGTATGAAGTTGAGCACAGACGCCACGTGTATATGCTCCTAACTCTACCGTAATTATTGGTCGTGTATGTAAGGGAAAGGGGGGTCTGGTGGTCTTGGTCTGCCCCGCGCGCCTGAGGGGGCTCGAGTCTGAGGTGAGGCCAGTGGTACGGAGATGAGCACCGCCGCCTTGCGTACGCTCTTAACTCTACCGTTATTGTTGAGTGGGGGAAGGGGGGAAGCGTGTCATGGTCTGGTGGTGTTGGTCTTCCCCGCGCGCCATGGTGAGGGGGATCGCGTCTGAGGTGAGGCCGACGGGAGTGTGTCAGTGACTCCTAACTCTACCGTGCTTGTTGATTGTGAATGTAAGGGGGAAGGGGGGAAGCGTGTCATGGTCTGGTGGTCTTGGTCTGCCCCGCGCGCTATGGATGAGGGGGGTCGAGTCTGAGGTGAGGCCGACGGGAGTGTGTCAGTCAGTCAGCGGAGTGCCTGCACTTGGCACGGACGAACACCCCGCGCGGCCACTCCCACACGCCCACACACGTACACGCACGCAGCAGCACACCAAATCCGGGCATGCACGCGGGTGAACCAACGCCCACTCGCTAACAAGCCACGCGTCGGCCCATGACCTCAGTGCCATTATCCAATTCCGCCTTTTTAGCGCGCCATGCCTTAATGCAACTTGTTGGAGTGCCACCCCCGTGGTTACACCTGCCATGTGCCGTCAACCGCCCCCTCCCCCCCCGGCGGCAACGTGACGTGTTAACAGTGCCGTATTAGTGCCACCGCTGCTCTGGAGGTGCCACAGCAGGGTCCCAGCGTGCCATGGAGGGCCGCGGGGCAAGGCGTGTGTCGGGGCCCTTCACCTCGAGCGTTGTCAAGCCGTCCAAGCCTCTGGGCCTCCTCACTACCTGTATCGGTGAGCTGGATTTTTTTTTCTTTACAGCACAAAGAGCAACTCAAGGGCAACAAAAAGACGTAAAAAGAAAAAAAGGCTCGCTAACTGTTGCTCTCATTTAGTGATAAGTATAGAGTGACCAAAGGAGAGGTCAGTTTCGGATGTTTTGCTTCTTGTTACGTTTTTGACATCCTCAGCTCAAAGGCAATAAATGTGAACGCTGCTCCACTGAAATAAAACAACAAAAGGGCAGATGAGAAGTCAGTCTCGGGTGGTTCAAATCGTAGGCAGGAAGAAATAAAGACGAAGGAATTAAGGCTGTTCAAGAGTTTACCAGCGGAAGGGGTAGAAGAATGAAGACGCTAGAGTTCATTCTTGCATAAGGGATTTGGATAGTACGTGGTATGGGGATGAACAGGAATAGAAAGTCGCGTGCAGGGGGATTGCTCATTTCTCTTTACATTAAAGGACAAAGCTCATGGGCTAAAATTAATGAGAAAATATTCGCTAGCATTGCTCGTATAGAAGGAAGTATAGAGGAGTGGCCATAAAAGAGGTCAATTTCGGGTTATCTGTCTACGGGCTTAACTGTAACCTGTCTAATTATCAATACCGGATATAACACACACACACACACACACACACACACACACACACACACACACACTTCTTTTTTATCATTTATATATAAGAACCACTTCCTTGCACACACACACACACACACACACATACATACACATCGCTTTTAGTTAAACATGAAAGGAAATTGTCTGCGCGCGCGTTTTCATTATTTATTTATTGCGTGTGTGTGTGTGTGTGTGTACACGTTTTCATTTCGTGCAATATGTGTATGTATACCTGTTTGTTTATCTGTGTGTGTGTGTGTTTGTGTGTGTGTGTGTGTGTGTGTGTGTGTTTATAAAAAGTGCACCGAAGTTTGGGGTGGAATTTAGTTGGTTCACAATTAAACTCTCTCTCTCTCTCTCTCTCTCTCTCTCTCTCTAAAAAATACCGTAAAACTAAACACGGAGTAAACAACACATTTTATTATTATTATCATTATTATTATTATTATTATTATTATTATTATTATTATTATTATTATTGTTGTTGTTGTTGTTTTTCTCAGTATACGCAACTTCCACAGAATGAAAAGTTGTCAATTGATTTAGCGCTGCGCCTCCTCCTCCTCCTCCTCCTCTTCCTCCTCCTCCTTCTCCTCTTCTTTATCCTCATACCCATTTCCTCCTCTTCCTTCTTCCTCTTGACACCTTGTTTTTACTCTCTCTCTCTCTCTCTCTCTCTCTCTCTCTCTCTCTCTCTCTCTCTCTCTCTCTCTCTCTCTCTCTCTCTCTCTCTCTCTCTCTCTCTCTCTCTCTCTCTCTCAACGTGTGTGTGTGAGAGAGAGAGAGAGAGAAAGAGATCTCTCTCTCTCTCTCTCTCTCTCTCTCTCTCTCTCTCTCTCTCTCTCTCTCTCTCTCTCTCTCTCTCTCTCTTCCTTCCGTCATTCTTTTTCCCTTTCAAAACATGTTACTATTCCAACCACCTCCTCCTCCTCCTCCTCCTCCTCCTCCTCCTCCTCCTTTTACCTTTCTTCCTTCCTTATCTTTCTTTCAAAACATTTTAATAATCCATCTTTCACCTCCTCATCCTCCTCCTCCTCCTCCTCTTGCCTTCCTTCCTTCCTTCCTTCCTTCCTTTCTTATCTCTCTTCCAAAACATTTAATAATCCATCATTCTTCTCCTCCTCCTCCTCCTCCTCCTCCTCCTCCTCCTCCTCCGCTGCGTCAGGCCATAGCCACGCCCTTACCTGCGGCAGTAGTAAGGGGAGCCACGCCCACTACGGAGGAGGAGGAGGAGGAGGAGGGAAGGTGGTTATGTAGTGGAGAATTAAGGAAGAGAGGAGGAGGAGGAGGAAGAGGAAGAGGAGGTGGTTATGTAGTGGAGAATTAAGGAAGAGAGGAGGAGGAGGAGGAGGAAGAGGAAGAGGAGGTGGTTATGTAGTGGAGAATTAAGGAAGAGAGGAGGAGGAGGAGGAGGAGGAGGAGGGGAGGTGGTTATGTAGTGGAGAATTAAGGAAGAGAGGAGGAGGAGGAGGAAGAGGAGGAGGAGGCGAAGGGTTGAGAGAACAATTACATTAACAACAACAACGACAACAACAACAACAACAACAACAACAACAACAACAACAACAACAATAATAATAATAATAATAATGTAGAGAGAGAGAGAGAGAGAGAGAGAGAGAGAGAGTTGAATAGAAGGGAGAAAGGGGGAAGGGAGAGAAAAGGGTTTGGAGGGAGGGAGGAAAGAAGGGAGAGAGGGAGAGAAGAATAGGAGGTGGCGTGTTTATGCTCTCTCTCTCTCTCTCTCTCTCTCTCTCTCTCTCTCTCTCTCTCTCTCTCTCTCTCTCTCTCTCTCTCTCTCTCCAGTGACCCCCCAAATTAACTTTAACCATCTCCTCCTCCTAACACACACACACACACACACACACACACACACACACACACACACACACACACACACACACACACACACACACACACACAGAATGACTCATATACTGAAAGGCTATTTGTTTTTTTATTTTTTTATTTATGTATTTGGTTTTTTTTTATAATGGACGCAATAACAATATGGGAAGGGATGGGAGGGAAGGGAGGGAAGGGAAGGGAAGGGTATGGAATCTAATGGAAGAGAAATGAAGGGAAGGAAAGGGGAGGGAAGGGAGGGGAGAGGAAGGGGAGGGTATGGAATCTAATGGAAGAGAAATGGAGGGAAGGAAGGGAAGGGAAGGGATGGGAAGAGAAGGGAAGGGTATGGAATCTATGGAAGAGAAATGGAGGGAAGGGATGGGAAGAGAAGGGAAGGGTCTGGAATCTATGGAAGAGAAATGGAGGGAAGGAAGATGGAGGGAAGGGATGGGAAGAGAAGGGAAAGGAAGGGAAGGGAGGAAATGGAAGGGTATGGAATGGGAACGAACAGAAGGGAAGGGAAGGGAAAAAGAAATGATGGGAACTCAAGGGAAGAATGGAGAGTGACATCGAAGGGAAGGGAAAGGAAGGGAAGAAATGGAAGGGTATGGAATGGGAACGAACAGAAGGGAAGGGAAGGGAAAAGAAATGATGGGAACTCAAGGGAAGAATGGAGAGTGACATCGAAGGGAAGGGAAAGGAAGGGAAGAAATGGAAGGGGATGGAATGGAAACGAAGAGAAAGGAAAAAGGAATTATGGGAACGAAGGGAAAGGAAGGGAAGGGAAGAGAAGCGAAGGGAAGGTGATTGGAAGGATAAATAAGAATAATGGAGATAAATGCAGGAGACAGAAGAGAGGAAAAGAAGGGGAAGGAGAAAGGAGGAAAACGAAGATTAAAAAGGAATAAGAGATAATGAAAAGGAGGAGGAGGAAGAGAATTAACAAGAAGATAAAGAAGAACAGAGAGATATCACATTTGAGGGCCGGGGCTTTATTTGTTGTGTGTGTGTGTGTGTGTGTGTGTGTGTGTGTGTGTGTGTGTGTGTGTGTGTGTGTGTGTGTGTGTGTGTGTGTGTGTTAGAATGAGTAAACACGCGATGTCTTAAGTAATAGATAGATAGATAGACAAACAGAGAGAGAGAGATTAGTAAGGTGTGGTGTTGATTCCGTGAACTAAATTACACACACACACACACACACACACACACACACACACACGCACACACACACGCACACGAAAAGATAATTACACACATGCAACTTTTCAACTCAGAGGAAGAGGAGGAGGAGGAGGAGGAGGAGGAGGAGGAGGAGGAGGAAGAGGAAGAGGAGGAGGAGGAACAGAAGTAGCCATGGTAGTTGCAGTAATATGAGGAGGAAGAAGAGGAGGAGGAAGAGGAAGAAGAAGAGGAGGAAGAAGATTAGTAATATAGAGTTGGAACTGGAGGAAGAAAATGACAGGGAAGAAGAGGAGGAGGAGGAAGAGGAGGAGGAGGAGGAGGAGGAGGAGGAGGAGGAGGAGGAGGAGGAGGAGGAGGAGGTTGAGAACATTAAAAGTAAATAATGTGGTAGATAAGCAGAGAGAGAGAGAGAGAGAGAGAGAATATATGAATGTTTTTAGGCAAGTGTTCGCACGGAAAGTGGAGTTTAATTCTCTCTCTCTCTCTCTCTCTCTCTCTCTCTCTCTTATTTTTTTTCTTAATCTTCTCTCTCAATTATCTTATTCCTTTTCTTTTATATATATTTCTGTTTATCTCTTTCTTTCTTTCTTTCTTCTTCTTCTTCTTCTTCTTCTTCTTCTTCTCTTCCTCTCCTTACATTCATTACACTATACCTCCATAACTTTCCCTCCTCCTCTTCCTCCTCCTCCTCCTCCTCCTCCTCCTCCTCCTCCAAATAAGAGAGGAAACAATGATAGCTCTCGTTATATCATTGGGAAACGTTGTAATATGCTGACGAAGACGAGGAGGAGGAGGAGGAGGAAGAGGAAGAGGAGGAGGAGGAGGAGGAGGAGGAGGAAGAAGAGGAGGAATAGGAGGAGGGACTTTTTTATATTGGATCCAAACAAGTGAGAGAGAGAGAGAGAGAGCCGTATTAAGACTCACCAATCAGATCAGTAGAGAAAAAAAAATAACATCTCTCTCTCTCTCTCTCTCTCTCTCTCTCTCTCTCTCTCTCCTTTTTAATTGACATCTCATGAGATAAATAAAAAAAGGTTCATCAAAAAGGAGGAGGAGGAGGAGGAGGAGGAGGAGGAGGAGGAGTAGAAGAGGAGGAGGAGGAGGAGGGTTACTCTTCTTCTCTTCCTTCTCATTTTCTTCCTCCTCTTTCTCTTTTTTCTCCTCCTCCTCCTCCTCCTCCTCCTCCTCTTCAAATCATGACGTCATATCATTAGTGTGACGTAATTTCATTAGTGTGACGTCATTCTCTCTCTCTCTCTCTCTCTCTCTCTCTCTCTCTCTCTCTCTCTCTCTCTCTCTCTCTCTCTCTCTCTCTCTCTCATTACTGATTTATATATGAATGTACAAATAGAAGCAAAGAAATACTCCACC